>NW_019386477.1:189038-208249 GCF_000671375.1 Centruroides sculpturatus | reverse complement strand
TTTGGTAAAATATAGTCTGCGGGCAACTATGAATATGGGCAAACAATTTTAGGATTTTTATATGCACATGCGTTAACATTCATTTGCATTGTTCACCGGGATAAATACAAACAGTATGGGTATGTTGCACAGACAACCTATTATTGTAAGAATAAATTATCAAATTAAGATTTTTAAACATTAATTAAAGTGAAATCAAATTGTTCAACTTTAGCTTCACAGGCTACTTTCAAAACCTTTGCAGTCAACCGCGGTCTACGTGTTGGCCATCCCTGCTGTATAAGATAAAATAGAGGGGATAAGAAAAACAGTTATAAAATAAATAAAGTTTAAGACAGTTACGTTATAAAATGGTATAGATTGTTATTACCTGTAGATGGATAAAAGATGGTGATGCTTAAAATACAAAAAGAGTAAGCTAAGTATTTAATGTTATATAAGGTAGAATCGGGCTGAGTTCAGATCATCCTTAAGTTCATGGCTGCACTTACAGAATGCAGTTGTATCTATATGGGAAGGCAGAATAACTTCATCAGAATCTATACGGGGCCATCTGGGGGAGGTGGAGCAGGATGGAATCACTTGTGGATACTACCTGTTAAGGAATGGTTTCCAGATATCACTAATAGTTAGACCGTCATTTAAGTTGATTTATAAGTTTTTATTTTAGTAATTTCCAAATGTTCAAATAATTTCTTTTTCTTTCATGAGTATTTTTAGATTATTGAGTGAAATCTCGAAACCTTCACTACAGCAGAATTAGCCTAATTAAATTTAATAGAATGTGAATGTTCTTTTAGCCTGATTTTTAGGGTTCTTCCAGTTTCACCTATTTATTGGTAATTTGGTTGGCAGCTGCAGGATATTCTATATATAATGTTATTTTGTTGCATTATATCAATATTTTGAATGATATCAATATTTTCTTTAATTAATAGTAACTCTATTATTATTAGTAAATACTGGGGCTAGAGTTATATTATGTGGTTTTAATAGTATTTTTATTTTTTTGAATACTATGGGGATGTAAGTTTTTCATAAGTCATTTGAGTTGGTATTATATTTTGAGTTGTAGTTGGTGTTGGTAAGCCAGTTTTGTAGTATCTTATTTGGATAGTTGTTTAGTTGAAAGATTTTATAAAGATGTTTTATTTCTTTAGTTTGTTCAAGGTAATTGCTTATACGTATTTTAATTTTTGTGATATACATGTTAAAAATATTTCTTGATATACATAGGTGTACTGGAATCATAGTTAACGACTTTCCTTACAATACACGGTTTAATATATTTTTTAAACGTAGAAGGTATGGTTGCTGTATCTTCAAATTCTGTATGTAGCATCCTTGTAATCCAAACAATAATTTTGGTAGATGACCAAACAGCAATTAGTTAGAAAACGAATTAATAATCTGTATTATATTTTTTACATAAATGATGTGTTAAACAGCAATGTTTTATACATTTTTCATATTATAGAAACTAGTCATACATCTATGTAATAAAAATATAGTAACACAATTCTATGATGTACCATTATATGACATGTTAGTTTTTTTATGTTATTGTTTACCCCTCTTTTCTTTACGTCATACTTACCAATGTCGTAAAACTTACCTTGTTTTCTGTAATTTTAACAGCACTGAAGAGGGGTTGGGAATACAAGCCAACCTGAAATGCATCTGAATTAAAAAAATTGTTTTAAATAAACCATAACATTTTCTAACTAATTGCTGTTTGGTTGTCTATCAGAATTATTGTTTGAATTACAAGGAATCCACACACACAATATTTTTAAAATTTAAGCTGTTATGAGACATTCAAAGGCTATGTTGATTACTATATTATTAGCAGAGTTAAGTACGGTTTGAGGGTTGGTTGAAGTATTATTGTAAATTAAGAAGCAGTCATCTATGTATCTATTGTATTTTATTATGCCACTGAGGTTCCTAATAATATGATCTATTTTTATCATACATAATTCAGCTAGTTTACAGTTGCATGCCGTGACATTTGATGATAGGGAAGCTGTGTTTCTGTAAGAAGCCGACTTCCAGTGGCAATCAGTTAAATGCGCGTCAGTGATGTCTGGGGTTCATTCGTATTGTTTGTTATAAGTCAGTAAAAACCATAGACTTCTCTAAATGTATTTTTAATATCACAATTACATTCTGAATCACTAGCCATGATATAAGGGCTAAAATTAAAAATAAAATAATAAAAACTTACTTGGTGAAATAAAATATGTGGTTCATATACAAACCTGATACAAAATATTATTCAATTGTATGATTATACTTTTAAACAAAATTATAATTAAATATAGCTTTGTAAAGAAATGTACATAAAAATAACAAAATATTCTTTACTTTTTAAATCTTAAAACAATCCACTTAGTCAAATAGATCCCTACGAGTGGCTAATGGATGGAATCAGAGTAGGTTGCAGTGCGTGCATACAATGTGGACTGCCAAATCCCGAGGGTGCTGATACTGGTCAATGTCAAATACCTCTTTTGTTGCATCACTAGTATAACTGAAAGGACATGACAGGGTTGTTGTAGATTTTAAACATTTCTCGCCATAGCTGTAAAAATCTAAATATGTTAAACTTAACAGTCATTTGTTTTCTAATTAATTCGTTTTAGGACCAAGTGTCCTCAGAAATTTCCAAAATTTACAACTTTTCAGTCACTCTTATTGAACTGGAAAAATTTCTGTCTTTATTACATCATAAATAAAACAAGAACTTATACTGGAATACTGTAAGACTACTCTTACCGGAGAAGAGAGGTGGACGAGCTTATTACGAAGTTTCGGAAGCAGAATCGGCATCCTCCCAAAATGACCCAGGAAAGAATAGTAGTACTTAATTATTTTCCTTTTTTAAACAAAATGATTAGGAGTGTTGCTAATAGTAATAATCTACGAATAGTATACCGACGTAATCCAATGATCTACAGAATGTTAAGAAACGATAAGAGAAAGGAAAAGTGAAATAATTTACCAGGAATATATTCTATACCTATAAAGGATCAGCATTTCAACTCTGACCTTGTTTATGTTGGTGCAACTATGCAGTAGTTAAAGCAAAGACTCAATGAACACAAATACTCTGAGTAAGAACATGGATAGCACAGTGCTTGCAGCATTTGCCAAACAGCAGGAGGTCAAGGTATATTGGGATCAAGCCTCAATTATTAGAACCACAAATTCCAAACAAGCAGTGAAGCATCTTGAAAAGATAAAGATACACAAGGAGTACATAAGCAACGGATGCATTAATGTGGAAGGGTTATCTTATGCCTGGAAATCTTTTTACAATAAAGCAGATTAATACGATGTAATCAATGTATATTTTCCCGTTGGCGGCTCTTATTTTTATGGTATTTGTATGTTATTTATAGATAATCTGAAGACGTAAGTCAGATGAACTGCGCATGTGTATTTTGGATTCTGTTTAATTTGTATTTCATACATTCCATTTTAATGTTCTTTTTTAATATTGGTCCAACTGATGATGGCCATTAAAAAAACAGTTGAAAACATTTTTGTCATATTAAGTATTTTTATTGCTGGATAGTTAAAGGTGTTATTTATATTATTTATTTACAAAGTATATTATTTATATTACAAAGAAATATCTATATTTGTTGATATAGATTTTAAAATCTATATCAACAAATGCTCCTTGTGTGATGTGTTACTAGGAAAAAGCAAATAGCTTTTAATTCTTTAAAAAACATATGCAAAAACATATGCATTTTTAAATATAGATTTTGCTGGATTGCATAATATTCTATTTAAGTATTTCAATCAAAGTACTATTAACAGTAATCACTTTTATTTATTAAAAAAATTTCTTATAATTTCTTATATTTATTAATAAAAATTAATAAATATAAAACCACAAAGACAAATAGTAAATTTTAAAATAGGAAAAGTTTAAAAAAACTAGTTTTATTTAATTCCTTCCTTATTCTAGAAATCCTTAAAGAGTGTCCTGACTTTCTTTTTTTGAATGAATGCAAGATTATTTTTTCATACCAACTATTTCAATCTCTAATATATCGGAATATATTGAGTCTGAATGTATGTTATTCAAATTAAGGAATGTACAATTCTACTTAGAACAAAATGATGATTTTAATAACAACTAAGGATCAGTGCCAACTATCAGTATGGCTGACGAGGTACAAATGTACTACAGTTTAGTGATGACACGATATAATTCTAATTGTAAACGTAGGTTAGATATATATGAGATATGACTAAAATACTAAACTAATTTGCATTAAATCTAAATATAATTATTTACAAGACGATAAACATGTGCTGCCACAACTTTCCTTTGTTCTTCCGCTAGACAAACTTCCAAATCTCATCAATCGTCAGACAACAGTTCACGACTCTCCACTAATGCACTTTCTATATGTACACATATCTCATATATATCTATCATACGTTTACAATATCAATATTACTTGGGCCCATTAACTATAAACTGTCTGTACATGCACACCACGAAGCTGTTGATGATAAGTTCTTAAGGATGGAAACAGATTACAGTACAGTACCTCCACTCGATGTATTCAATCTTTGGCTGCCTCTTCTATCTCCTGCTACCAGACAAACTATATCGAACCATGCAGCAAAACCAAAAAAGATCCTTCAACACACGAGACGGTCCAATTTATACTCCCCCCCTCATTCATGAATACTCTCTTAACACGAGACCCCGTTCTTGACCAATTAGTCTACACCAGTTGGTGTAGCAAGAAAGGTAATACAGCATACTATTCCGCAGACAATTATACAAAAAGTAGATCCCGCCATGTGGTAATGGAAGATAATTTATATACACAAATTATATTGATATTTAAGCATACATAAAACAACAATAATAAAGTAGTGCAGCACTACACAGCAAAAATATTTTTGTAGTATTTCTGAATGTAATTAAGCTATTTGTTTTGTATATATTTTGTATATATTTGTATATATGTATGCTTTAAATATAAAAAATTAAAAGATCACATTTTCATTATAAGTTAAGCATTACAATCTATTAAAAATCTTTGAAATAGTTTATCAAGTTAACTATTCATTTAATAGTTCCTTTTGTATGTATGCTAAAATGTTTACTGAATGTTTGTAACTTATCAATTTGTGCATATAAGTGACAATATGAATAATATGATACCATACTTCATGTTGGACAAAACTCAATCTATTTATATGCACAATTTGCTGATATTTACATTTTTGCATGGTATAACAAGAAACTAGGTAGCCCTTTTGTTACTGTAAGTTAGAAAAAGCTTAATTGTTAAGCCTAAATTAATAATTACAGTGTGTTCATAATAAAGTGCAATATCAATAGCAAACTACTTACTAATTTCTGTGACATATTTTGTGAGATTGTGTATAAAGATATTTTGTACGATGAAAAGTAACAGCAGCACAATACTTTCTTTAAATCAAATTTAGTGTAGAATGTAATGTGATTAAAGTCATTCAGTATGTAGAATGATTGAACACATATCTAGTAATAAATTATTATTCATGAACTATCATGTTTTATTAACCATTTTAATCTGATGGAAATATGACTTTACTGATTTGTAAAAGGCTGTACTATACACCATATTTATGAATTTCTTGTTTACAGAAATCAGTTTTCTGGGTTGAGATAAACAGATCAAAACCAACATTCAGAATAGAAATACATTTTTCTCCTTTAAACCTTTGTAACCCAAAATTTAAGTAACTCATTTTTGGTACTTTAATTCCATACATCATCACAGAAATTATTGTAATTATTTTTAATATTCTCTGTATTTAATTTTTTTTAATCCCAATTTTTGTAATTTTCAAACCGTAAATGTGAATGTGAAGTTCAAGTGTAAAAGTAATTTTGAATGAAAAATATTCAGATATTTTAAATTTCCATTCTTGCACAAACTTTTGTAATGTTGAAAATATTTCAAAAAGAAAACTATATAAGTTTCTATCTTGAATGCATGTTTTGCTCTGTTTATCTCACATTCAGAAAACTGATTTGTTACAATGACATATAACTGTTTAATGACATTATCTTTAAAATAGTTAGACATTTTCTTTATTGGTTGAAAATAATTAGGGAAATATAACAACCTTTAAAATAATCCCTCTTTTTTAAAAGGCTTTAAATTATTATTATATAAGCAAATTAATAATGCCAGATTACATTTAACATAAATGATAGCAAATGTAAAAACAAAACTTTTAATTTTACTTATTCTAATATTTTATCATCTTTATCAAACATAATCATAACTGCTATAATTATGTTAAATATTTTTTATTATTTTATAGTGAAAAAAATTTGTCTTTTTCCTGAAGTACAGATTCTTTAAATATAAAATAAATGTTTAGCATGTCAAACACTTCAAACTTTTATCAACAGAGTGAGGATATAATGTATTAAAAACTTTTTCAAATAGTTTATTAAATTAATAGCTCATTTAATAATTTCTATGCTATATGTACAATAATGCATAAACTGATATATTGCAATAAGTGATAACATTAATAATAAAACAACATACCTCAAGGTAAAGCTCAAACTGTTAATATATACAAGTTTCAACTAATACTCTTTTTTGGTGATTTAAAGGAAATAAACAAGTCTTTAAAAGAAAGCTTAATTGTTAAGCCTAACTAAACTAATAATTGCTTCATAGTGAATATTCTTCTTAATGAAAGTAGAATGTTAACAGTAAACTGTTTTTACTTTTTTATTTTGTATAATGTACTGAACATTAATGTAGCAAAACAATTCATGTCAATAAAGTTTATAGCTTTATTATTTGTTACATTACTGTAAAATATAGTAATTTCCGTTACATTCAACACACTAAATATGACTTTACAGTAATATAAAGTCAGTCTGCAGAATGATCGACACAATTCCTGCATAATAAATTGTAGTATTAGGTATATTTTAGGTACATTCTCAATCAATGGAAATATCACTGCTTTTAATGACATTAATTGTACTTTTAAAAATAGCCAATACTTTATTGTAATGAACATAAAATTCATTACATAAAAAATGATTACTTTTTTCTCTACTTATCCGAATTTTTTGATATATGTTTGATAAAAGCTATTGTAATTATGTTAAATTTTCCATTGTTAATTTTAATTGCTACATGCAGTTTTATGTAAGATTATTTAAGGGTTTCTATTACAATTACTTTGTTTTTATTGAATTTCAAAAAAAGAACAGATTTGTGTAATGTTGCTTGACAAAATTTTTTAAAAATTTGTCAAAAATAAAAAAACAGTACTGTAATCAAAAGAGCTTTGTAAATTTTAGAAATATAATGGAAGTTGAGTTCTACTTTAATCTGATTAGGAAAAATACCATCTTATACATACATCTATATAATTTTTACACAGAAAACTTTCCCTCTTGAAATACTCTCTCACAGAAATCAAAACTTATTTTAAGACACATTTTCGGATTAAGATTTCATGAAAAGACAAATCTAGAATTAATTTATTACTATTATGTTCTCCATGATTTTGTCTAGTTTAAAAATGTTCAAAATTTTAAATTTTAAAAAACTTATTTCGAATACCAAAATGATTCTTTTATTTGTTCTATTGTTTCATTAGTAATTTAGTACATGAAATAAATTATAATATTTTAATAATCAAAGATATATTTCAAATTTGAACATCATATCATGTAATTTTTACATCAATGTCTTAAAAATGAACTTTCTTAACAAAGAAGTTTAAACTGTAACATACTAAAATTTTACGATTTTTAATATGACAAAATGTATTTAATTTTAGCTGTTTCAGTTTAATTAAAAACAATATTAAAAAGTAACTGTTTTTAATATTGCTTCCAATAATGTACACTATAAAGAAATCAAACTTAAAATTCAATAAATGATGGAAATTTTAAAATATCCTATTTCAAGTAATTTATTAACAAAATTTAATATAAAATATAATAATAAATGTTAATAAACATATCAACTTACCCAATTAATATTCAAAATGTACTTCTTTCACAGTTGTTGAATGACAATGAAGAAATGATGCTGGAAGACAAAATTACAGACTTTAGAGAAGACAGTATCATTGGTAGTGGATAATTTGAATATGTAAAGTTTTAACAGATCTATTTTTGATTAAATTAAGATCCCCCAAAGGGGAGTGGGCCATTCCCGGAGGTACTGCNCAGCCAACCAAGGAGGGGCGGGAAGGGGAAGAAAGAACTGCTGCTTGGGTTGGCCCAGGCAGTAGTAGAAGTACACGTTGCGTCGTGATCAGTGATCACGCCGCGACAGGAAAGTGGTTGCTGGTCAGGCAGCGAATACACTGTGCGTTTAAACAGTGCAGGCCGCCCTTCCAGCGGAAGTAGGAAGAGTGATAGGAAAGAGAAAAACGCTAAAAACTACTTACCGACTCGGCGGGGAGCATCCGGCTCGGAATCCTGGAGTCGTCGAAGTGGGGCAGAATCAGGCTTAATTTAGAGCATCAAGCTGATAAGAACAGATACTACACTTTGATCTTAGCCAAAAGGCCGAGAAGCGATAACCACAGAGGGTTCCTCTCCGAAACCATTCGCAAAATGTTCATCCACTTGAGGGTGAATGAAATTTCTATTGTGGAATGCAATTTCCAACAGCAACAGCATCATTTACTGATGGTTCTCACTTCAAATAACTATCACAGATCACCAATTTACTAACTACAGTTTTATTTTACTGCATGAATTATGAAAAATCCAAATTTATTAACGCTATGAGTCCTCCTCTGCCTCCACCCCCCCTAAACATTAACAAAACGTTGCCACCCTCACATACATCAATAGATGTTGCCTCTGTATAATTTAAACACAGATTATAAAAATATTTTATTCTTCTCAAAAATTGAATAAAATCTCCAAATAAATATTCTGAAAATAATAAAACAGGGGAGATTTGCAAAATTTTCCTGTCCTCTTTTATTTATTTTGTGTGAAAACTGATAAGATGATGTTAAAGTTAACCATTTCAGAGGCAAATTGAATTTGCTATTTCATAAAATCTTGTTACAAACTAAATTATCCGTTTTTAATTTTTATAATTATTAGTATCTAGTGTTTAATTAGATATATTTTATTAGATTTTAATTAGGTATTTAAAAAAAAATTTTTTTCAACTTAAAAATTTTCTTCTTCTTCCTAATTTATACATACAGCATTTTCTTATTCAGTAAATATATAAAATGTATCCGATAATTTTTAAATATTTACAATTTAATGAGAAAATATTTTTGGACTGCAATTTGAAAAAATTGCCGACCTATAAATTCTCATTGTCATCCATCTGTCTTTCCTTAATCTCAAAAACTGAGTTATATCGATGAAATTCAAGATCAGATATAAAAACCGTATGGACAGGAGGACCCGATCAACTATATAATAACTTCCGATGTAAAACGAAAGTTAAGTTATTTCAATTCGAAAACATCCCCCGAAAAAAGTTAGATGAACAGCATGAGTCCGTTGCTAACAGGAAAAGTATGATGTACAGGGGCAAGACACTACAACGCTAATTTTAGGTAAAGAGCATATATTTTAAATTAAATTAATTAAAAATACGATTAAAAATTGCAGCGCGGCATTGCGACTGTGTCACAATAAGTAATTGCTCGTTAATAATAATAAAAAAATTAATATTTAACCGTAAAAAAATGGTGAGGTGACAATTTCTAAGTAAAAATTTTAAATTACCTTTTTGTTTTCTTTTATTTCTTTTCGTGTTATGTTTTTCAAGAATGAAATCAAATTGACATCGAACATTTCCATTAAATGCAGTAATTTCACATTTCAGCTACAGATTTCATCATATCTAAAAAAATTATTTAAAATATAAGAAAAAGAAAATATAAAATATTACAATAAAATATGAAATTTTTATAGTATATAAAGTTCATAAATTTTGCAATATACTGTCATACTAACGAAAAAAAGAATCGCGAACTAAATTTACCGGGCTTTTTTTCCCTAACCTTCACTTCACCACATCGCATCATTACATTTAATCGCTTGTCTTGGGCGCTTCAAAAATTTGTTTACATTTAAAATAAAATAATTATAAAGCTTTAAAATGAATATAATTGAATAAACAATTTTCAATTAATCTTATAAAAGGAAACGCTTTAAACTACCAAATTTTTATCTACAATATTTTAATCTAGAATTTTATTATTGGAAATCATAAAAATATACTTACCGAATACAGAAAAGATCGTTACCAATTCTCCTACCAAGACGGATAAATCAGAGTTTGAAGTCATGCTCCATTTTTAACACCCGGTTACTAATTGCAAGCAAGAGCTAGCGACAACACCTACGAAACAAAATTAACTGTTCAATTTTATATTCATGTTTTTTTCTTATACAAGGAGGATTACAAAAACACTTTAAATGTTTTATAAATTTTCAATTAACAATTATGCATCAGAAATGAACGCAGACTTCAAATCCAAATTCTATAAAATACTTCCAATTATACTGTAGTATTATAATTAATTAACAAATATTTCTAAGCGATAAGATTACATGCTACATAAGATTATTAAATGAATATACGAGTATTTTGAATATATAGTACAGATGTCTCTCGGTAACCGCGGAGGATTAGTTCCGAGAATCCCGCGGATACTCAAATCCCTTGTATAAAATGGCGCAATCATCCTATGTATCGATACTTTAAATGATCTACGTTATTTATAACTAGCAGACCCCGCCACGCCTTGTTGTGGCTCAAAATGTATCTATTATAAATATATAACACTTCCCCAGTGGGGGAAAATTTCTCGAAAAATCCCTTTATAGTGTACATTCTGTTGACGTATCCTATTAAAATTTAATCAAAAACGGAAAAATCCGCATCTAAAATAGTATAATAGAAGCCAAGTTTTTCAGAGTAAGCCTTAATCCTGTCTCTCTCCCCCGCGGGGGGAATATCGAAAAATCCCTTTATAGTGTACATTCTGTTGACGTACTCTATTAAAACGCAATCAAAAACGGAAAAAACTGCATCTAAAATGGTATAAATAGAAGCAGAGTTCTTTACGGTAACCTTTTCCGTAAGGCTTACCGTAAAGAACTGTCCATCCCCCATGTTTAACGGAATAATATATAGCCTATGTCCACCTTGAAGTTCCATTCTAAATATTGGTGAAAGAATTTTTGAAATCGGATGAGTAGTTTCGGAGATTACCTGCTGCATACAAACTAACATACATACATACATACAAACATTACATTTTTATAATATTAGTATAGATATCCAACACTTCGTATATGTAAATTGTTATACTATATTGTTTAGGGAACAATGACGTAAAAGAATATGTACAGTAAACGTTTGGTACAGACGCATCGGAGGCCTACGTAGTACGATTCAGCGGCAACGTAACGTTTTCTTTCTTTCAACACTTACATATTGCTTTCGTTTAATGGCGCGAAAGATAAATACGTAAAATGAAACAAAATATAGTATTTAATATACAAGAAAATTCAAGTTTTTCTTTCTGCAATTTTCCGAATATTTTTGATCTGTAAATACTGAGGACTGACAGTACAGTTGAAATAACGTTATTTTTAAAAATTTATATATAAAAAATAACAATACCAATACGAGCAAAAATTACTGTTACCATCACAATGCAGGGCTGCAATTTTTAATTTAATATATGTTCTCGATCTGAAATTAATAGTGTCTTGCCCCTGTACATCATACTTTTCCTCATAACAAGTCCTGCCGGTCATCCCAAGCTTTCCACAGTTTGTTTTGACTTTCATCTATCTAAAACCGTTCTCCAGATTAAGTAAGGACAGACACGCAACAGACACCAGCCAGACAAACGGATGACAGGAAATTTTTAGGTCTACAATTTTCTAAATTCCAGCACAATAACCATGCATTGCTTATTAGTATTTCAGATACTAATATCATTTTGAATCTTGCAAATATTTCGGGTCAATCTACAAAGTTTTACCGGTAATTCTATTGATAAATGAATGCGAGGCATTTAAGTCTGAGAGTATGTGTTAAAGCATATAACAAAATTTTGAATTTAAAAATTTTGTTTATTTATTGGTTATACATTACATCATTCAAAAATGTTCTCTTTCTAATAGTTGTTTCATAGCTTTGATTTTTATTTATTCTATTATTAGCGAGGTCGCGGCGGAAGTTTTCATCTCTAAAACGTGAACGTCGGATGTTCAGCACCGCCTTCCTGTAAGCCTAGAAGTTTGACAATGGCATTTGGAACGTTGAGCATGATTCTACTGAAACAAAAATCCAGGAAAAGGAATTCACAAAAAAAATGAAAATGCTGCAAAATAATTCACTAATAAGAATTTTTGAAGAATGTGGACTAACAAATAGAAGCAAATTTAAAGGAAACGGAAACAAACTATTTACGCAAACTTTTTTATCTTAAATAATATGCGTAATCATAAAAATTGCCGTCTACCGGTTTAAGAACCAAACCTTTATTATATTTCATTTAACCACTTGATCGATTTCTACCAAAACTGTACACATCATCTCATAGATACGAATAAGTTATTCTTAAAATTTCATAAATTTTGGTTGTGTAATTCTTCAGTTATCGCGTGAATACAGAGCCATTGGTTTCTGAAATTAAGCAGTGTTCGATTAACACTCAGATTAATTAAAACATGCAAAGGGCACTAAAACATTTCCTAAGGACAAACTGATTCTAAAATCGACACAATTTACTCGTCCTATAATTCTGGAAAGGTTAAATGCAAATGCAAATGTTCTTTATAATATGTTTTATAATTTATGTTGTATTTATAGCAATACATATTTATTGAAACTAAAATATGTAAGGTTAAAAAATTAATCTTGGATTCCTAGTCGCCATTTGCACGAATACGAATAGTGACACCAGCATGTTGAATGACACAGACCGGAAGTTCTCGGAACTTGTTCAGTTAACTTCCGTCACCGAACAAACGCGTATCGCGTATCCTCAATATGTTCGTGTTTCCACCTGCATAAATCCAGGATAGGCACACCCAAATCCATATTTGAAACCCAGAACTAATATGGTAACTATGAACACAGATACGATTGGATGGATCAACATTCTAGACAACAAATCACAGAAGTCATCACAAAAATACAAACATTGCACCCATAGTTAACTTGTTTCCGGTTGATTCTATTCATACCTTTGCGAATCATGGCAACTGAAAAAAGCTATCATTGCTTTTAAAGACCAAAAATCCAAACACCAAGTGACAGCCGTAATGTTTTTGAACAGACCGAATGGCAAATAGAACTTTCAAAAATTTAATTTAATGGTTTTACACAATAAATTTTGAATAGCTTTTATTGAATTTTAATAAAATACCTAAATGAGATACCTAAATAAGGTATTTTCCTCCGCCCCGGGAGGCTGACACCCACGCTACGCCACTGTGTTGTTCTATTCACTTGGAATATCAAACATCATTCACAATTTTGATAAATTTCAAAATATACATTTTCTATGAAAATTTTTGTATATCAGAAGAAGAAAATCAATATTTCTGATTTATAGGTACAATGTTAGGCTAATTGAATTATTAACATAATAATCAAATTGTATTAATTAAGACAAAGCGTTATTAAAATGGTTAAATCAGTGTGAGGCAGCCTTTAACTGCATCCTGACCTAAAATTTTAACAATATCATTTTATCGAACTGTCAACTTTCACACCTGGGAGTTAATCATTCGATCGATTCTTAGCAACTAAATGACGCTTTCGCATAACCTCCCGACCTATCGTCGTCAGTTTGTTAATCAAACTACAAGTGTCAAACTACATTGCAGTCGTCACTCGTTTTTGCTCCATTGAAACCGTCCCCTGTTCGCCTTGGATTAAAGTGGTGCTGTATCAACTTCAACTAGAATTCGCCGTATTGTTCCTCGAAATATTTCCGGATATTACCTTCGACCTATATCGCCGGTGAGGACGAACCTCACCGAGAACCGTGATCCAATTCCGATCCAAGACTTTCAGAACGTCCAGCGGATAATATCAACATCGCTATCAGCTCCAACTTCGCAAGGTATTTATTGCCACGCGAATTTGTTGTAAACTCTTTCTCTCCGATCGTGAAAGTATCATATATATATATCTAAATCTATCTTTATTGAGAACTCGATATAGCATGTATTCGAACGTTCATGTTTCAAATAAACATTGTTTCGTTACCCCAATCTTTGCTTGAGTCACTTCCGGTGCGCTGTCTCTCACTGCGGTCCGAATCCTATTGCATGCGCACGCGGCCGCTCGCGTGACTGAACTAATCGCCGCGCCGTCTCGGCTTCCGGGTCAATCAAGATCCGGGTGTCTATCCTGACCAGGCATCGAGGTAATGCCGACTCTCCAGTCACATCAGCCTTTAGACACCCATATTCACTTCGGAAAACAAAAATAAAGATGTTTCATTATAATAAACGAATATTCTTATTTATATCACAATTAAAAATTATATCTTTCATATATTTAATACCTTAAATTTATAATACAGTACATTTCACAAATTTTGGCCGGAGGATATAACGGTTTGGGGCTCTGGAATCTTAAAGAAACAATACACCGGCGACTCGAATGGTGCTTCGGTTGTCGTTGTCGTTTGTAAGTTATGGCAACGCAACACTTGGGCGATCTGCCTAGGGCAGGGGTCGGCAACCTGCGGCTCTTTAGTTCCATACGCAAATATTATTTATTTTATAAAAAAAAAAGACATTTAAAAATCGTTCTGAATCGATTAACGAGGATTAGGCACTGATTCTATCTCTCAGCCACTTGTACGCGCTTTTCACCGCACCCCTCCCCCGTGACACGCGTCGTCACTGTCGTCAGTCCATCAGAAGCTCTCGAATGACGCCGTCGTCGGATGTTTCTATTATCTAATTTGTTGTGAAAAACACTGCTGTACTTATATATGAATAAATAGATTAGTTTTTTTTATCAAAAAACTAATCTATTTATTTATGTGAGTACTATTTATTGTTGGCAAGAAAAAATTTTGTGCCTCTTTAAAAACTTTGAAATTTTGTAAATTGTAATTTTGGCTCTTCCGACTCAAAAGGTTGCCGACCCCTGGCCTAGGGGGATGCCTTCAGAGAGGTCTTTTTAAGGAAAACTGGGGCCATATTATGGTCACCGTCTCTGGTCTCTCACAAGCCGGTCGCTGATTGGCTAATCATTTGGATTAGCCAATCACCGACCGGCTTGTAAGAGACGAGAGACGGTGAGCAGAATATGGCCCCTGGTCCCTATTTGGGCGTTACAGACATGGAGAAAACCCGGAAAACCCTACGTGGCCAGCCCGTCCAAACCAGGCGCGAACCCACGACAGAACTCCCAGTGTTCAGGGTACGAAGACAGCTTGGCCACTGGTGAGCTCCGAATGGTGCTTCGGATCCTATTAGTTTCATATAACTTTTTAAATCATTTAAATAGTGAAAAATTCATCCTTCCTACTGTCTATCGCAGCAGCCAGTTCAAAATTCGTATACGTTACGCATTTTTTTATTTTCCGCGTGGGAAGTTATTTCATACTCCTTTATTTTCTACAGAGGTATTTAAAAATCAGATATGCAAAATTATATTAACTTAATTCAGGGGTGGCCAACAGTTTTTGTCCCCGGGACGAATTGGAAAGAAAACTTTTTCTAAGGGCCTAACTAGAGGCTGCCCTAAGAAGATTTTGAGGTGGTGCGAGATCTCATTGTGGTGTCACACCGTAGAGACTAAATTGTACATAGAGATTACAGATACATTTTTCACATTATCATGCTTTATTAACACTACGCTGTACTTACGAGATTTGTAATGGAGGGTTAACTCTAAACACACAGTTGTTGACCCTTTTATTTTTTTTTAGGCGTCAGAATTTTCATCGAGTAGCTAATATTGAAAGATTAGTCACGGGCCACATAAATTCATTAGACGGGCCGTATGTTGGCCATGCCTGCCTTAATTCCTACTACTGTATAGTATATATATTTTATAACTAGATATGTAATTAAAACATAACTAACTAATTACGTTAACTATATCAAAAATATACGTAAAAAAATCCAATATCACCCTGTATTCGCAGAAATCTTAACAGAAATTTCATTAATTATGTATAATTTTTCTTCAGTTACGTTTTAAACATTCAGTCAATTGTAAAGATGGAACTTGAAAATACCACTGTCGTTATACCTACATATACAGTTTAAGGGAATATGAGTTTTTTAAATTATATTATATTAAAATGTATATTTAATAGATATTCAGAAAACGTATCACATTTTTCCGGGCGACCTTATGTACGTACAATGCTATAAAAAAATCATAGGACTACTTACCGATTCTACCCCGTTCCAGCAGTCATTGCTTAAGCTTGTTTTCGTCGTTAAGCGGCACATTGTACGGCGGACGCGTACGAAGAATGTCACGTGACATTTCTCGGCGCCGTCCGGTCACGTGATATCCTACTATACTATAGTATCTTGCAATTAGAAACGACTTATTATGTTACTGGTCATATTAAATGAGTTAATAACAATAACAAACATAAATTGGTAAAATTTTACCTATGAGCACCGTCATGACGGCAGTCGCGACTATTCGTGCTCCCAACGGACTGTTCCCAGAGGGGAGCCGCAGGCAGACCGCCGATTGTTTAACGTCACTAGTTATTGAAATCACGATAGTTCTTAAACACTAGTATCAATAACGTGATCTAGTGACGTCAAAGCCGGGTCATGTGACACAGTTCGTGTGCATCCGCCGTCCAGAATGACCGTTATGGCAAACTTAAGCAATGGCGTCTGGAACGGGGCACATCGGTAAGTAGTCCTCTGATTTTGTTTATAGCACTTTACATACGGATCGCCCGGAAAAAATGTTATGCGTTTTCTGAATGTCTATTAAATATACCCTTTTTTAATATAACATAATTTAAAAAATTCATATTTCCTTAAACTATAATTATCTTTCTCCCTGTTAGATTTCCTGTAAGGCTTAGCTTTGATTTCAAATTCTATAAACTTATATTTAAATAAGTAGAAAAGATTACCTATTCATTCATTCTTGAATTTTCATCTGTTGAAGATATAAATTCCCTTTCCACCACATCTACTAAACATTATTTATTACTATATACACAATTACTTTAACGTTGGTGTAGTGTTGTTCTTTCGTAGCCTTCTTTCGCACACAGGCCGAAAATTAGACGACCAATATGAGACAACACCGTAATACAATTTATTGCCACCAGGGTCGCTTTCGACTTCCGTCTTCAAATTTGTCCAACAGTTCGATAAATGATTAATAAAGCCATTTTTCTAACGTAAAAATCATATATATCAGCGCTGTCCAACTTATCATAGCCCGCGGGCCATATTTTCTTCACCAAACATTTCGGGGGCCAAGAAGGTTGCTGCTGTATTCAGCCAGGTTAAGTGAAGTTACGCAAACTAAATAGTACCTACTTTAAATTCAAATTAGATTTAAATTTCCACATAGTAAAATAATTTTAATATTAATAATAATAATTTAGTAACATAAATTTATTCATAGTAAAANTGAAGTTACGCAAACTAAATAGTACCTACTTTAAATTCAAATTAGATTTAAATTTTCACATAGTAAAATAATTTTAATATTAATAATAATAATTTAGTAACATAAATTTATTCATAGTAAAATGTACTCGGGGGCCGTAAAAATTATTTGGCGGGCCGCCAGTTGGACAGCCCTGATATATATAAATAACGAACGTATATTTTATTACTGTTATTCTGTTAAAATTTTTGAATTTTATTTCTACGTAGGAGGTACAATACTTTGTCCTTACTATGTAGAGCGCTGTTAGCTGCCTGCCTGCGTGTTACACATATTTGGCCGCCGCTATCAATACTCATCGCCAGTAAATTCGTAACCTACCCCAACCCACGACACATGTCTTATGACAGTTTCATATAGTTGACAGGGGTTTTGAAAAATCCATAAAAATATTTCATATATTTATTATATTTATTTTAATTTCGTTTAAATCAATTGATAACAAGCTCCTTTGTTCAAAATTGTATTTTAGTGCCGCCATAAAATAGAATTTCTAAATTCAAATGAAATTAATTTAAAGAATTTTTTCGTATTTAGTATATAAATACATTATAAGATTATTATATTTGTATTAAAATTTATAAGATTAGGCTTTTATTCCCGTACCGTTATTCACAATAAAAATTAAGCATAAACATAAAACCTTGTACCGTACCTACGTTATTTAATGCAACCATTCTCAATGAGTTACGTAAGCGTAACCTTAAACTTAATCATAAGAAGTTAACATAAATAAAACTTCGAGTTTGCAATCTTTAAAAGTTCACAAACTCCAAGATTTCATGCTTTTTACGTGATTTAAAACAAATAATCATAGTGGTTATGGAATTCCCACCGATGAATTTTTTCCTGGTTCAAAGGTTGAATCTCCATCACCTGTTGCAATGCACTTTTTAAGTTTTCTAATGCAAAACACCTAACATGTATGCGTCGGAGTTATACGATTATATCATCAGTTGTGGGGCAAATATCAATATTTCATCGCCGACCACTATTAATAATATAAAAGTCGTCGTTAAATAAAATTGCCAGAACGAAAGGACGAATTTACAGAAAAATATATATTTCTTAAGACTATACTGTATATACAAAACGAGACAGTTCCATTCTGTCCCTTCACACGTTGTTTGAGGTAATAATAATTCAAACAAGTCTTAATATATATATATATACTAGATGCAAGGACCCGCTTCGCTGGGTTATTATTTGTTCGTACATTTGTATGTAATATAGTTTTTTATATATATATAAAAGACTGTTTTTCTAAGTAATCTAGAATCTAGCTGCAAGGACCCGGTTCGCTGGGCAAAAAGTAACGATAGTGAAGATTAAGATAATTACATTATAGCTAATCTTACCCGTTTTCATAGAATGCAAGAATTAGGTCCCCCGCTTCCAGACTAATTAGAGAATTTTTACGTTTAGTCAAACGAACTATTTTCAACGTTTCTGGAACGTTTACAATCGTTCTATAATCGAACCAATATTCGAATTTTATGTTCG
>NW_019386477.1:181364-188116 GCF_000671375.1 Centruroides sculpturatus | reverse complement strand
AGTCAAACGAACTATTTTCAACGTTTCTGGAACGTTTACAATCGTTCTATAATCGAACCAATATTCGAATTTTATGTTTGAATTTAATTCGAACTAATTCGAACAAAACATTCGAAATAGAAAGCCACTTTCAACCACTTTCAGCCTCATATCTCCCGCACCCTTATAGCTATCGAGACGCAACCCCCCTGATGCACGAATGGAGACTTGGGGCTACTACCACATACAAACACCATTCACGTGCGATGTAGTTTTGGCGGAAAAGTGAAATATAGGGACATACATGTCCATTTATCTATATCTATCTATATATATATATATATATATATATATATAAATGACGTGTGTGTCCCTATATTTGACTTTTCAGTCAAAACTACACATCGCACGTAAATGGTGTTTGTATGTCGTGGTAGCTCGAAGTCTCCATTCGTGCATAGGGGTGGTTGCGTTTCGATAGCTATAAGTGTGCGGGAGATATGGGCTTGAAAGTGGTTGAAAGTGGCTTTCTATTTCGAATGTTTTGTTCGAATTTGTTCGAATTAAATTCGAACATAAAATTCGAATATTGGTTCGATTATAGAACGATTGTAAACGTTCCAGAAACGTTGAAAATAGTTCGTTTGACTTGACGTGAACAGGAGATGTTCAGAAATAGAATCGGGACCAGATCTCTAATCAGAAACGGGGGACCTAATTCTTGCATTCTGTGAAAACGGGTAAGATTGGCTATAATGTAATTATCTTAATCTTCACTATCGTTACTTTTTGCCCAGCGAAGCGGGTCCTTGCAGCTAGATTCTAGATTACTTAGAAAAACAGTCTTTTATATATATAAAAAAAATATATTACATACAAATAAAAACCCAGCGAAGCGGGACCTTGCAGCTAGTATATATATAAAAATGGACGTGTATGTCCCTATATTTCACTTTTCCGCCAAAACTACACATCGCACGTGAATGGTGTTTGTATGTGGTGGTAGCCCCAAGTCTCCATTCGTGCATAGGGGTGGTTGCGTCTCGATAGCTATAAGGGTGCGGGAGATATGAGGCTGAAAGTGGTTGAAAGTGGCTTTCTATTTCGAATGTTTTGTTCGAATTTGTTCGAATTAAATTCGAACATAAAATTCGAATATTGGTTCGATTATAGAACGATTGTAAACGTTCCAGAAACGTTGAAAATAGTTCGTTTGACTTGACGTGAACAGGAGATGTTCAGAAATAGAATCGGGACCAGATCTCTAATCAGAAATGGGGGACCTAATTCTTGCATTCTGTGAAAACGGGTAACATTGGCTATAATGTAATTATCTTAATCTTCACTATCGTTACTTTTTAAAAACCCAACGAAGCGGTTCCTTGCAGCTAGATTCTAGATTACTTAGAAAAACAGTCTTTTATATATAAAGAAAACTATATTACATACAAATGTACGAACAAATAAAAACCCAGCGAAGCGGATCCTTGCAGCTAGTTTTTATATAAAAGTCGTCCTCCGTGTGTTTGTGAATTCCTTATAACTCCTGCAATTTTTACCTAATCTTTATGAAATTATGGATATATTCGTATTATGTTCTGACGGAAAGTTATACGCAAGTTAATTTGCGGAAATGTTAGGTTTAGAATAAATGTTTTATCGAATTCGGATCGGCAAATGAACTAAATGACGTCAGTGAGCTCATTTAGTTCATATTTGATGAGGGAATTTTCTTAATTAAACAACAATATTTCAAGTTTAGTAAACAACGTAAGTCCTGTTAATTGATAAAGTACTAGTATACAAGATAAATATTAAATTAAGATATAGGACACAAAGGCATAATAATTAGTAAACAACAATTGTAATTTACTTATAAGCAAAATTTAGTAAATTAATACAGTGTGAAGTTTCGTTTGAGGGCAATATATTATTGCAGACAGGAAACATATAAAACGAGTAAAAATACAAAATTTTTTTTATTCATCAAACACAGGTTCTTTAAAATGATTCCAACTTACAGACTATTGGGTTCGTATACATACAATAATCGTCTACACAAACAAGCCTCTATTGTGGCAACCGACACACGACTTATAGCTAAACTTAACCTACTTACAAACTAAGGAAGGAGAAATAAAATATAGATAGGGATAGTAGTAGAATAAAGGAGAAAATACCCGGGAGTTTTCTGCCACGTGGTCTCGGATGATTCACCGTCTTGAAATTCTTAATGACTGCAGACCTTATTTTCTTTCCTCTTATGAACGTCTACGTTTTCTGAAGTTGTCTTGTGGTCTTCCCGCTTGCCGTTACTTGAACATGGGGGAACTCGATTTCTTTAGCAATTGCCCTACGTTCCTCTATAATTCAGCCGTCTTACAAGGTTCCGATACCTCTGATCTCTCACTATGCGATCAGGGTATGATCCTCCTTCGGTTTTCTATCGCAAGGTTTCTTACTTCTTGCTCGACCCCTCGGTCAGGACCACACTCGTTTTCGTCCTCTCTCGACGAAATCGCAGCCACTTCTCCTTTCTTTCACCTCGCCTCCTCTCCAGGGGGTTATTGCTCCTTTTGTCTTCTTGACATTGTTTCACAGAATCGGTGATGTCACCCGAGGGAATAGGGATTAAGGGAGAAAGTTCTAGAACAGTTAAGACAAAAGAACAGAGGAGATACTTAAGCCTAACTAAAATTAACAAAAATATATATAAAACTATGGCCGACGGCCACAACAGTACTCTGTGCACAAATTTTAGTTTACATTCGACTTTTTCAATTAAACACGAAATTAAAACATAGCGCGACTTTGTAGTGTCGCGATAGAAATGGGGTGGAGCCGAAAAGAATGAAGTGATCCACACGCTTGATAGATACAGAAAAGGCAATCCTTGTACTGTACCTGACAGTCGCGGACAGACGGACTTTATACTTTCCGCCACGAAAGGGGCTATCTTCGCACCCGCTGGCCACGGGAGAAGCGATCCTTGCACTTTACAACACGGGAGGCAATCCAAGAACAAAGCAATCGATGGCAATTGCTTTATTCTTGTGTTCTATTCGTTTTTTGCGTCTATTTCCTGTTAGATGCACGCAATACTTTTTTTTAACTTGACCCCTAAACTCTGTTAGACGTGCTCAAGGAGCACGGACATTGTCACCTTGACTCCATTTTATACCTAAAACGAAATCATAAATTTAAATGTAGAAAGTAGGTGTCTATTACATTTCTGGATTCTTCATGACAGGTGTCACCAAACTACGGCCTGCGTGCAGGATCCGATCCGCCGCCACACTGTGCCACAAATGAGCTAAAATATAATTATTTATACGGAAATATCATAGATTGTAGATAAACTTACTATGTAGAAAAATTAAAACAAGCGTAAGTAAGAATGCCAAAATTGGTCCAATCTAATTTTTGCATCTGATAGTTATATAATTTTTAGGAAAGCCTATCATATTTGTAAAACCCTGTTTACCTTGTGGGGTATCCGAACTTCGCGACTCACATCATACCAGGAAGAGTTGTCTTCTCTTCTAGGAGTTGACTTCCTCTAGATCAGTGTTTCTCAACGGGGGCGATATCGCCCCCATGTGGGCGTTTTTCCATGTTCAGGGTGCGATTAGTAACAATTTATATTTTGGGGCGAAAAAATTTTCTGGGCGATATAGTAAAACATTATATTAAGAATAATTAGATATTTTATTCGTTAGATCGTACAATAATTAAACAAAATAACATTATAGTCACTAGTCTATTCAATGCAGTACGAATTTGGCATTAGCCTTGGCCCTCAGCATCGGAATTTTGAAGTGAAGGGGTGCGGTACTACGTAACGGTTTTATTGAAGGGGCGACGATTCGTTAGAGGTTGAGCATCAACGCAGCATCTAGACGCTGCGTTGATTTTTTTCTTTTCCCTCACTTCTTTCTGCTTTCTCTTCCTCTCTCTTTTTCCTTCACTTTCTCTCCCTTTTTTCTCCTTCACAGTCTCTCTTTTTCCTTCACTTTCTCTCCCTTTTTTCTCCTTCACAGTCTCTCACTAAGTCTCTGATTTTCGACATTCTTTTATTTTATTTTTCGTTTTGACTAATCATGATTTTGCTCGAGAAGTGGTTGAGGTATTTGCCGATAAGCATGATTGGTCATCCTTTATTCCTTCTGTCGTCTATTAAGAATTATACGCGTCCACGTAACACGGATAGAATAGTATCTGTCATCTAACACTATTGGAAAAGGGGAAAACGACGGTCATCCCCTTCGTAGATTTATAACAATTAATGGATAATTTTTTTTATTCTAATTCGTTTCTCTGAATTATATTTAACCGGTATTACTAACAACTTAAAAAGGGAGTCCCTAAAATCGAAAAAATACGCAAAATTCCTTTAAAATGTTGATTTAAAAAAACAAACAATTCCGGTGTCACATTCACACACACATCTTCGAGATATGGGTGCAAAGGGCATCTTGCCTAACGGGTAACAATTGTTTGTTGAATTCAAACAAAAAAAAGGATATAAAATACATATATAACTTAAAATACAATAAATTGATTAAGATTAAAATTATAATGTTGTATATATGAAATGGTGGGCCTCACATGATGAACCTATCTATCTCCCCACGTCCTAGACGTTTAACCATCAAAATTTAATTGCATCAATCTCCCTAATACACAAACCTCGCAGAAAAATTTCAGAAATATTCGACAAAAGACAGGAGTTTAAGCTTCAAAGAGGATGAACAAAATCGGGCACTTATGCAGTTTAGGGGGTACGGAAGTTTGAAATGTTTTCTTCCATAAAATTAATCAAATCTAGACTAATTTGATTCGAACATTTCCAAAACATGTATAATTTGTTAGAAATTATCGATATAAAATATGCTATAAACAAAAAATTATCGGAATACTTTCCGAGGATAACCCGTTCGAAGACGTAATTGCTTAAGCTTGTTTTCGTCACTGAGCGACACATCGGACAGCGGACGCGTACGAAGCGTGTCACGTGACGAGAGACGAGTAGTCGGTGCGTGACTACTCATCTCTGACGTGTTTCCTGATAACTTATTCTTTCTACAAAGAATTCGCTGAACTTTGGAGACATCATTCCATTTTAAAATATGGATTAAAATCAACAATTAATAACATATGATAATGCGATATATAATTAATAATTCTGCTGCTTTTAAATGGCCTATTTTCTTTTATGTCTTACTTGTTAAACAATTGAATTATATTTATTTACATAAAGACATTAGATCTCTTGTTGCATCTGACTAATATTTATCATTATTATATATATCATGATAGAACTATTGTCGTTAGCGATCGGTTTTACCTTTGTTGTTCATATAGTCAATAATAATAGTAAGGCGTTTCTAATTACAATAAAAATACTATAGTATATTATGATCTATCACGTGATGTCTCTAAAGTTCAGCGAATTCTTCGCAAAAAGAATAAGTTATCAGGAAACACGTCAGAGATGAGTAGCACGCACCGACAAATGTCACGTGACATTTGCGCGACGAAAACAAGCTTAACCAATGGCGTCTTCGAACGGGTTACACTAAGTATTCCGACAATTTTTTTTTTTTTTATAGCATTTTATATCGATCATTTCTAACAAATTATACGTGTTTTAGTAATGTTCGAGTCAAATTAGTCTAGATTTGATTAATTTTATGGAAGAAAACATCTCAAACTTCCGTACTCTCTAAGCTGCGTAAGTGGCCAAAATCGTGCCCCCATACACACAGAAAAAAATTTTTTTCCGATATTTTTCCATTTACCGACGTTTCAAAATCGCCTGGGTCCAAAAATATAAAAATATGGGGGTGGGTCATTTTTTGACCGCTCGCCCATATTTTTCCTATTATACGAGTATGTAACAGCCGGAAAAATAAAAAGAGGACATTTCTGGAATAGAAGTATTATTAAACTTAATAATTACGCAAGTTTTCTCTAATGATTCCTATCTTCTGCATTTAATTTTAGTGTTATTATTTAATAACGGTATTGCATGTATTATTTTGAAATTTATATTTTTAATTAGTGCGCGTATGTCATAATTTATAATTCTGAACCATTAATAATTCATGTGTTTAATATATGAAAATTTATTTTAAAATTTTTTGATTTTCTTTTTGAAACCGTGTCCTGTTTTATATTTGTGGCGTAGTAAACTCTAGTATTGTGTTTTATTCCAAAGACACATGGCAAATTTTCCATCAAATTCCTTTATTAGTTGAGTTGACTAATGAAACTAATAAAGGAATTTGATGGAAAATTTGCCATGTGTCTTTGGAATAAAACACAATACTAGTGTTTACTACGCCACAAATATAAAACAGGACACGGTTTCAAAAAGAAAATCAACAAATCTACAGAAACTAGAAACGGCAAGACTCATCAAACAAAAATGCAAAGAAGCCAACACCAAGATCACAGACAGGAAGAGAAAATACAGTTGACTGAAGAGGGGCAAAGCCCGAAACGACTACAAAACAATGTACCGCATCGACTCAACTAATAAAGGAATTTGATGGAAAATTTGCCATGTGTCTTTGGAATAGAACACATGTTTACACAATACTAGTGTTTACTACGCCACATATAAATTTTCGTTAGGCTTAACATCGACGAAAATTCAACGCGAAGCGACACGCAACGGAGAAAAATTTAAACATGGGATATGTTAATATACAGGTAACACAGGAGTTGCGTTCCAAAAAATTGCCGTGTTATGCGAATCCGTGTTATAC
>NW_019386477.1:133123-180643 GCF_000671375.1 Centruroides sculpturatus | reverse complement strand
ACATACTGCATTGCAGTGTTGTACTGATTTGCATATTACAAAGGAAGTTGTTATTAATATTAACAACAGCATAACTCTTATAGATACAGTAATTACAATCGACATTAATGTATATTGCGTATATTATAATATTTTCATCCAATTCTCATTTATTTTTACACTTAAATTTTTGTTGATACAATTTTTGGCTGTTAAGATTGAGACACTTTCTTTAAATTTTCTATTATACATATTTTTCTCTTTGTATAGGATTTGAACATTATTTTTATCTATATTTCAGTTATTTATTAAACAATGGTCATGAAAAACAGAGCTTAGTCGATTATATTTGAGATCTGCAATATGTTCTTTTACTCGTATACTCAGTTTGCGTTTAGTTTCTCCTATACAGTAGTTAGTTGTATTACAGGTACTGTACATGGTATCTTATACACTACGTTCTTTGTTTCTTGTTCTTTATTATCTACTTTATTAGGTTTTACCAGTCTTAATCTATTTTCTAATTTTTCATATTTCGGGGTTAGTTTTGCGTTTATTTTCTGTAGTCTTTGTTGATATTCTCATATAGTCCTTTTATATGGAAAACTGATATATTTTGTATCTATATTTAGCTTTTTTGATTTTTTATTATTCATTTTACTATTTATCTTGTTTTCCCAGCGATCTATTAAACTATTAGGATATCCATTGAGAACAAATTTCTTTTTTAGTTCTTTTATGTAAACATTTATATCTGTAAGATTGCTAGTTCTTGTCTTAATTTTTATGTATTCCATTTTAAAAATGTTATATTTTATATATCAAGGAATATTAGAGTCATATCGAATTGTTACATCTATAGAGCATGGTTTTTTATAGGGTTTAAATTCTAAGTTATTGTTGTTCCTTTTTATTGTAACATCTAAATAGTTTATACTTTTATTAGCTTTACTCTCTTCTTCTACAGTAAACTGTATTTCTTTGTTTATGCTGTTTATGGTTACTTCTATATTGTTGACTGTAGTTTCACTTTCATCGTATATTATTAAAACATCATCAACGTAGCGCCTATAAAATTTTATCCCTTGCATTTTGTTTATCTTCTAATCTATGTCTATCATCACTATCTCCGCCAATTTTGGTCCTACTACAGAACCCATACTAATCCCGTCATTTTGAGTATAGTGTTCACCTTCCATTTCAAAATAGTTACTGCTATACGAAAAGTTTATTAAGTCTATTATTTCTTGTTCTACATTAAGTTTTTTTAGTTTTTTATCTACAATGTCCCATACCGTTGAAGGGTACATATTACTAATATCCAAACTTGCTATTCTATAGGTATCTTTTATTGTTATGAAGAACTTTTAACTGATATTAAAAATAATATCAGTTCTTCTGTACTATATATCGCAAACCTTGAATTTTGGTTTGCTTTCAATTTTTGTTTTAAGAATTTTTCAAGGTTGTATAACGGAATGAATTTAAAGTCTGATAGGACCTTAATTAAGACCTTGTATGTATAACAGATTAAAAATGGATATGATAAGAAATATACATTATTTTAATTGTTTTGTAAGATATTTTATGATGTAATGTTTTTAAAAATTGTATTTTTTTAGTTGACTGATGAGGGGCTTTATGCCCGAAACGTGCTGTTGTCACGTATCAACTAAAAATGATGGAAATAAAGCCAAGTGTATAAGGGTCATTCTAAGTTAAGAGGTACTTTCAACGTCCATGAGAAGAAATCACATTTTTTTCAAAAATTTGTTTGAAATAATGTTATCATCTCTCAAAACTCACCATCTTCTTTATGGTCACTTAAATTCATTACTTAAATATACTTAATTTAGTCACAATAGTACTTCAAACATGAAAAACATATCTCCCCTGGCCTGTCCCCTAACCGATTCTGTTCGTGTATCAGTAATTTTAAATACATAGAAATGTAATAAAATATGAAAATCATTCATTTTAATAAAATAGGATAAGTAAATTATTGTAATCTAACAAGTAAAATTACGTAATATTTCTTTTTCATAAAAAAATATTTACATCTAATTTGTCCCGCATTTTTCGCGTCTCGTCCCCTGGCATTTTGTATTTGTCAAAAAACGATGTTTGTTTACTTTGTCGCGGGAAATTGTGACCTTGAACACATTTCATTGGATGTGAAGTTAGCAGCAAGCATCAAGCGAGCTAACCACGCAGCAATTTTGTCAGTGATTTCGGTAACGTTACTCTGTGGGTACAGTTGTGAAAGAGTGAAGTGATCTCTCCCCTGGTAAGTTTTATTTTGTGATTATTTATCTAAGAACTTTATTTTATTTGTATATTTACTGTTATTTGTGCATAGATTCTCATATTTATTTGTTAATTGTGTACGATAAATACTCTTACGATTATTTCGGTTTTCTAATGAAAAATTATCTCCCCTGTCATATCTCCCCTGCCTTTTAAGATTCCAGGGGAGATATAAAAACGTCAGATCATAGTATTTTTATGGATAACACGTGAACTGTCGTTCCGTAATTTAGTCAATATACATTTTTACTCTTTTAGCCTATCTCATACATTTAATTATGGTATAATATGTCTTTTACAGAATATGTTAGCAAGGAAAAAATGGCACATGAAGAACGCCTAGAAAAAAATCGTGTAGCAGAAAGATTAAGGTACCAATGCATAAAAAATGACCCTGACAAATACGTACTACAAAAACTTAAAGAACATGAAAAGTATCAAAAGAAAAAAGAAAAAGGAATTGTTAAGACTGTGAACCAAATGACCCCCCAAGAACAGCGAAAAGCTAGAAAATTGAGGAGAGAAAAAGCAAAGAATCGTAGATGTCGTTTAGCACTTCAAATCATAAGTAATGAATCCACAACCCTTCCTAGTTCGGATAATGAAGACCCACTGCTACTACCACCTCCTCAGAATGAAGATATTAACAGGCTGCTTGAAAATAAACAGTCTGATAATTTAATAATTATAAAATGAATAAATAAAGTTGATTCTAAAAAAAAAGTCTATTTTCTTTCATAAAACAATGTTAAAGTCTCTCTCTCTCCCCTGTTCATAAAGTATCCTACCTTGTACACCTAGTCTCTCCCCTGGTCATTCATAAAACAAGATAAAATAAATTGACTGGCCACCTTGCAGATATGCACAAATTAGTTATTTCAATAAAAATGTTACATATTTAGATTAAATTTCTAACATTTATGTCGTGGCCACATCTCTTAACCAGTGAGTACCTCTTAACTTAGAATGACCCATAAACACTTGGCTTTATTTCCATCATTTTTAGTTGATACGTTTATAACTCAAATGTGAGTTCGAAGTCCAATATATTCGTAAAACACGGTTTCAAAAACAACATAGAATATAATAAATGTATATAATAGGACTGATTAGTGACTGATAATGTGTATATTTAAAATAGCAACGATTCAAAAATTTAATTTTTTAAGTAGAAATGTACGATATATTTCCGGTACAGCTGCCGTCATTTCGACGCCGTGTTTGAAAAAAGTTCTTCGGACCGAGCACACATCTCTGCTTGTCTGATTACATAGGCTAATTGATATTTCGTTTTCGATTTTTAACTGCGAATTTTAACGACTATTTTACGACTAAATATAATATACATTGTCTTAAAACAGATAAACAAAGATATTAGCGTCAGTGAATGTTTGTATATAACAGTTTCCCATTACAAATATGATGCTAGTGTATATTTATAACATATAACATATTATTTAGTTATTAAAATAATTTATGAATCGTTATTATTTTTAATCTGCACGTCATAATAACATAAGACTGTGTTATTTTATGTTTAAATATAACTTTATTTATATTTTGAGAATTAAGGATAATGCCGAATCTTCAGCATTTCGTATCAGGTAATGTACAGTACTCCTACGTCTTTTAGTGACGTCTCTCAAAAAAATAAATGAAAAGAAAAAACGCGTTGTATATAATAATAATTATTATATATATATATATTTATTTATTTATTTATTTGATAATTATTTACAAAAGAGTTTACTTACATTGTGAATTCCATCAACTAAACGGAAATCTAACTAAATGTGAGGTTTGGTAGTCCGGACGACACCCTTGTGGGGTTGACCTTTCAGTTTAAGGTTACGATCCTCGTTTTGCCCGCGATCTGTCAGGATGACGCGAGAAAGCCTTTTTTCGTATGACTGGACGCGAAGAGACTCACACAGAGACACCATGCTTACAGATCAGTCCAGAAGATGTTCAGTCGCTGTATGTATTCCTCCTACGGTTCCAAGTGAGGTTTCCAACCAGCAAATATCCGTCTGCCGTCTGTTTTTCTAGGGATGACTTCCGTAGATTCAGGTCTGGGAGGTTTGGAGTGACGGAATGTCGTCGGGAATTCCCTTTCTTCTCCTGCGTCCGGAAGTTTTCGGATGTCTCCTCGGTCCTTCCTTTTGGGGTCCTTTTGGTATCGTCGGAGTATCCACCGTCCGTGTGCATGGATCGACGTCTTCGAACACCACCTCCTCGTGTCCTTGGAATTTGGGCTTTTATAACCTTTTCCTTACCGAAATCCCGAGGTTTTGGTTGATCCGAATGATGGTCCCCTGTAACTCTATTGGTCCTTGGTCTGTTGCCAGGGCCGCGATTCGGGCCGCGGGGTCGCCGAACATTCCCGTCCGGAGTCGGGTCAAGCCCTCTCCCGGATGACGGACCCGTAAATTTCACCTAATGTGTATTTTTCTGTCCCGGAGAATATAATGTTAATATAATGTTTTACTATATCGCCCAGAAAATTGTTTTTCGCCCCCAAAATATAAATTGTTACTAATCGCCCCCTCAACGTGGAAAAACGCCCACATGGGGGCGATATCGCCCCCGTTGAGAAACAATGGTATAAATGGAGTGTAAAGTAATTAAATTTAAGTTCTGTTTACTTTTTATTTTATATTATATTTTATTTCATTTTTAATTGTTTATAAATAAGTATTAAGCCTCCCAAATACGTCCTGGTGCATGAAAGCACCCTTATTAAACTTGTAAATAAAAGAAGTGTTAATCTAAAACTGTTTTAAAATGTATTTATAAGACATTTATTTGATGTTTCAATAAATTTTCTTAACTATTTTCTATCTAAAATAAGATTTCCCCTTCTGCTGTAAATGTAATTTTTTTCTAAATGAATGAAATAAAATAAAAGTAAGTTCGTATGTTAATACGTGCTTCTTACCTTTAATCATTTAGTATAATCATGGATGGGCAACTTTTTTCTGTGTAACAGCTGTATTTGAAACTTTTGAACTAACGTGGGCCCCATACAAGAGAAAAAAGAAAAAACATGCCAGTAAATCATTTACTGGCATTTTAAGTATATCTACGCTAATTTATAATTACATAATATGCAATTATAAATTAGCGTATATATATTGATACTTAATTTAGCTTCTAGAACTGATGTAAACGTAATATATCTCAGTTTAATTTAAAATTTAAAAAACTAATTTAAAACTAGCAGTGAAATATTAGTCACTGCTAGTTTTAAATTAGTTTCGATGTGTCTGTTAGCCGGTTTATTGTTTTAATTTTTACTAAATTCATTACGGAAAACCTATTCACATACATAAGTTGTAGAAAATAACATTGGAATTTTTGCTGCATACTCCTTAAGCTAGGAAATTGATATATTTATTCACATTTTGTGCGGGTTACGCATCCCTGACTTATATTATGCTTTTGTCCACTTCGTAACAATGTAATGTAAATATGTTTTAATTTGAAAAATTGTTTCTTTTTCCTCGGTATAACATGTTCTAGTTCACAAGAATGTGATACTTTAATACTTGATTGCTTCCTGTTCTTTCTATGTTCATTGAGAAAAACACAAAATTGCTGTATCGAAATTACAATAACACACATGTGATGAAAAGAATAGATGTCCTTCCTTCTCCTCCTCCTCCTCCTTTATACTACTGCACCTCTTGAAGTTCCGTTTAACTGCCATACGTTACGCAAATGTTCCATGTGCTGTGAATGTAACATAAAACTTTAAGGTGGATAGGGCCAGCTAAGGTTTAAACTTTTTGGTTGGTTTTGTTCATTTTACAGTAATTTTTTCGGAATAAGTTATTTCTACAATTTTTGCAAGCTTTACTTTTATCCTTACGCAGGTACCTCCTTTTATCGGTATAAAAATAATGGAAAAAATTAACAAAGGGAAAGTCTTTGTGTATGGATAGAAGACATAGTTTTAGTTTTTACATTACAGGTATTTTAAATAATTTTTATCTGTATATATATTAAAAGCAAAATGTAACGTCATCGCCATACACAAACAACGTAAATTGAAAAAAATAATTTGTTTTACAGTTTGAAAATTTAAACGGTTTTTAAAAACGTGAGGTCCGCTCAAACATTCCCAGACACAGACGAAAGAAGGGCACGTGGTCGGATATTTGGCTGAATTTTTCTTAAAGCCAGAGATCCGAGATAATGCATCATTTTCTCCGTGCAGTTGTGAGTAAAATTAGACCAAATTCAAAGAAATCATATTGTGAAATGAAAAGATTTCGTGGGAACCATTACCCCAAGCTAAATTTTTACACGTCTAATTAGTCGGGGTTCGAATTCCAAGTAGTTGTAAAACTGTCAATGGACCTTCAAAGGCATTCCCTCATACATTAATTAGAGAGGGACTGGACGGCTAGAAAAGTGATTGTTAAAGAAGCTTGACAGAAAGCTATGGAGTGTAAAGAAACGGATTATTATTTCAAATACAGTAATTTTAAAAGAAAATATTTTAATTAATCCAAGCAGACGATGTTGTTATTACGAGTTACGCCCGTAATATTCTGATACTATTAATGTCATACTAAGCATCATCTATATATATCAGGGGTGGCCAACAAGTCGATCGCAAAACTAATTTTGGTCGATCGCTCGCGATGTCTTGACTTAATGTGTTACACTTGTAAGTTGTAACCAAACGCAACGCGTGAACGAAACGCGCAAACGTAACTGTAGTGATATCGGACCTCCTCGTTCTCCCTCAGATGCGGTTATGTTGGTCCATGTGCAATCCATTTGCGTACAGTTGTAAAAGGGAAATAAGAAACGTAGACAAAAGGTCTTAAAACAGAAAAAAAGAAGGGACAGAGAGAGTAGGTCGGGACACGGTAGAGAGAAGGGTGAAGTGGTGGTCCCCGAAAGTGACAACGTTGAGTTTCAATTTTTCTTGTTTAAAATGTAAGTACCTTTTCTTCGTGTTTTAAATTAAATTGTGGCTTTTCTTTTTTATCTAAACTTAGTATGTATTTCACACCTCCCTCCCCCTCGCCACTTAGACCAGGGATGGGCAACCTTTTTCTGTGTAAGGGCCGCATTTCAAAACTTTTGAACTAACGCCGGCCACATACAAGATAAAAGAGGGGGGAAAATGCCGGTAAATCACAATTATTTATTCATATATAATTATAAAATAGAATAGGTATACTTAATTTAGCTTCTAGAACTGATGTAAACGTAATGTATCAAAAATATTTGATTAAATATTAGTCACTGCTAGTTTTAAATTAGTTTCGAGGTGAGTCTGTTAGCCGGTTTCTCGTTTTAATTTTTACTAAATTCATTGCAGGAAAAACTATTCACACACATAAGTTGTAGAAAATAACATTTGAATTTTTGCTGCATACTTCTTAAGCTAGGAAATTGATATATTTACACACATTTTATGCGACTCGGGCCGCGGAATGCCCATCCCTGACTTAGACTATGCCTACGACAACGAGTCGATCGCGACACATTTTTAAGATAAAAAGTAGATCTTATGTACACAAAAGTTGGCCACCCTTGATATATAAAAATGAATATCTGTTGTCTATATGTCCTTCATACATTAACACACCGTTTATCCGATTGCCATGAAACTTTGGGAAGTTTTTTAATACACTCCCGCGAAGGTTTCTGGCATAGTACATTTATCCTACGATAGATGGCGCGAGTGTATACGAGCATTTCATTGTGAGTTCGATCGATTTCAAATTGTGAAGACCGTTTCCCCCTCCAAAAAATATCTCTATATATGCATTTGTGAACTGTTATTTACGATTTTGTAATAATTTTTGTTTAATCACTTTATTTCAATTGTTTTTTTTGCTAATTATGTATTCGCTCGAACTTTGTTAAAACCTTAACTGTATCCCGAACAACAATCGAAGTTGTAGGAGGAAATTCGCCTATTTTACCGATCTAGGGGTATATTACTCTGAAGAACTCGGCTTCTACTATACTATTTTAGATGCGGTTTTTTGCATTTTTGTAAAAGTCGAATATATTTTTAGACCCATTTAAAAATTCACTAACTCTCGGAAGAGAGGGGACCTAATTCTTGCACTCGGTGAAAGATCGGCTATAATCCAATAATTTTAATCTTTGCAATCGTTACTTTTTGCCTGAGCAATGCTGGGTTCATCTGCTGGTTGTAATATAAAATACTTAACAATAACCATTGCTCTTTATTTTGTGAAAAGTACACCCATTAAAAAATAACATCTCGAATTTTGAAATAATTTATTTACTGGGATCCATGCAAATTTTTCCTCCTGGCCCGGCGATGTCGCTCGACGCCCCTGTATATAGTTTAAGTTGAATTTATAATGTTATGGAGAGAATTTATGGAATTAAAGCATTTCAATTTCATTCCCAGTTTATCCAGGAATAAATCTCGGGGCGAGGGAAAATCTGAAAAAATTGTGACTGTTTTTTTCCACTCAACACTAGGCGTATTAGCTACAGTTTGTGTAAAAATAAATAACAATAATCTAAGTTTACATGATAAAAGTGAAAGCGTGTATTAAATAAACTGCATACGGGCGTTGCTGACTAAGCTGAGGGGGCTTGTCACGTACTGTACGTGTCTGCTTATTCCTCTATTTCATTATTCATAAATAATTGTAGATAGCCCACAAACTTCCACGTCAATAAATACAGTATACTTATTGCTTTTCAATTTGCAGTGATGCTTTGAATTACAATTTATTCTACTATTCATTCCATGCACAAGACAAAAAATTATTCTACAATATTTTCATTACTTTCGCAAAGTTTCATGTCCCTTTGGATTTTATCTATGCATAATAAATTTAGTTTGTAATTCACACCTAACTAAAACGAATGTTGAGAGATTAATATATATTTAATTTTACGTACTTTTAGTTTTCTTTAAAATTATTTATCAAGAATTATTTTAGTTTTATTTGACCTTTACTACCGCTTTCGATTGTAAACAGCAGCTAAAATACGATTAAGGTCTTAACCTACTTTTCACTTATCTGGATTGATGGCGCCAACCTCGTAGTACAATCGGATTTTTTTTTTGTATTAATGCTAACTAATGTGAATAAAAATAAACGAATTAAGCAGGAAACGATGATTAACTCGTCTATAAATCCCGATAATTAGTCAATAATATGTAATAATATAACTTCAATATATATTAATTTACAGAAATTTACATTATTTGGGTTGATGCCAAAATGCTCTCTAATGATATCAAACAAAAATCCATAAGTTTCATACAGAAGTATGTGAAAAATTGCCACTGCATTTAATTTTCAACCATCAACTGTTTATAACGTATTAAAGAATGAGCCTTGGGAGACAGGCAAACCAATTGGGAGACGAAACGAATGAACGAAAAAGATCAACGAATAAAATACCATGTTCGAAAAGATATCGTCTGTGGCACGTTATGGCTTCATGAGGTCCAGGTAAATTTGAATTATGTACTCTACAGCTCTGACTTCAGACATTTTTCTTCGGGGGAATTTTTTGGGTAAATATTTTCTTATAAAAGAATGGCTTGGGGTTCCCCTGTTAGTGAGGGGCCCATGCAATTGCCCCTTTTGCCCATAGATAACATGCCACTGAAAATCGAAGGTCATGCTGTAAATGGTCGACTAATTAAAGACGGCTTGAGTAATCAAGCGTCAAGGCTGTCACAATTTTTTTTTTTTTTTTTTTTAAAAAATAGATCTTCCACTCACAGAAGCTCAACAAGGCAAAACGATTGCGTTTGCTAAATATCATTTGGAACAAGCCAACGATTTCCAGAATGTTATTTTTAGTGAAGAAAAACATTATCGATAATCTTGATGGACCAAATAATATGAAGTCATACTTCGAACGAGAGGTGAGAAATGTTACTGGATTTCATAGGAAAAATCGCCAGCAAGGGGGATGTTTATGATCCTAGGCGCTATCAACAATAAAAGCAAATTATAAAATTTTTCGATGGACGCTACAATGCATAAAAATATTAAACGACTTTTACAAAATGGTAAAAAAATTGTCTAACGAGTAAGTCTATTCCTAACAATAAGCGTAATAATTCTTGCCATATGAACCGCAAGAATTATTATGCATTATTTTAACAAGAAAAACATTAATATCAGAGTGCTTAGCCAGCAACCCTGATCTAAACATGTCAGAATGTTTAGCACCTAATGTCTAAAATTTATGTCAACAGTCAGGAAGGCAAGCTTGATGACCTAAGGAAACCTATTATACAATGTGCCTACACATTCCCAGTAAAAATTATTGTTGAGCTTTATATTATAATCAATTCCAAAATGATTAGTTTCCGTTATAGAAAATAAACATGGTACTATAAATTATTAATAAAATATGTAAACAATTTCATTTTTTTTTATCAATAAACAAAGATGTAACAAAAACTTTTACATACATATTAAATAAAATTCTAAATATTTTGAAGTAGGAAAATTATAATAAAGATAAGAATTTTTCCTTCTCCCTAATTTATAAACTTTCTATCTTGACCTTGTGAATAAATTTAAATACACAGTTTACATCAAAGGATGTAAACTGTGAAATACTGATCAGTATTTCATATAAACCATTTATCAAATATAGAATTTATCAATACTGAATTCTGTTATTTAATTTTCACAGCAATAATTTTATAGCTTCTAAAGTTATTATTAAAATAAATAGTTTTATGAACACTTATCTATAATTTTATTTTTCACAAATAAATTTTAAAATTTACTGTTTCCTTATAATAAATAATGATATGCAATTTATTATGCTTTTCAGAAATATAATTAAATCCTTACATTATCCAAAACTGGTACCATTCAAAACATATTCAGTCCTATTGCTTGTTAAGAAAGACCAAGAACTTTTTTAAACTTTTATAATTAGAAATGTTTTTGGTTTATTTCAGCCAACCTCTACTGCAAAATTTTAAAAGTTTGTAATGGCTTTTGTGGCTGAGGTTGAAATTAAAAATTTTAAAAAAAAGTTTTTTGGTTTCCTTAACAAGCAGTTTTGGTTTCCTTAACTAAATATAATTAAAACCACAACACACAAAATTTGTCTGTAATAAAAAAGAAATATGTAAACATTAGTTACAAAATTCTAAATTTAACTTTGAATTGGAGATTTAAGGATAATAACAAGAACTAAAATCATTGCTTGACCTAATCCTTGCCTTAAGGTAAGCAGGTGGCTATTGTCAACTATTATTGCTCATACCAAAATACCAGCTTAGACTAGAATATTGGTAGATCTAAACCTATAGCTGTTTTAAATTCTGTTTGTTAATCAATCTTATAACTTGATTCAAATCTTCCAATATTAAAGCTGAATAATAGTATAAGTTGCCAGCAATTAGAAAAATTTACTAACCAGCACAAAAACATGAAAGAACCTGACAATACACTCTCTAAAATAAGTATTAAAATAAGCTTTTTACTAATTAATAAAGGTTTGATTATCTTGAAGGATTGTAGTTTTAAAGAACGTGATTTGGAAAATAATAAACAGGATAGTAAATATTTAAGGAAAGGTTGGAAAATATTCTATTTCTTTATCACTTAAAAATTAAATTGATATTTTCATTTAAAAATTCTATATTTAGAAAATATCAATTTAAAAGATTTATAGTTTTAATTCCATATTTTTAAAATTGCTTAAATTTTGTGTGTAGCATCCTTGTAATGCAAAAAATGATTCTTGGTAGACAACCAAACAGCAATTGCTTAGGAAAACATTATGGTTTATTTAAAACAATTTTTTATTCAAATGCATTTCGGGTTGGTTTATGTTCTCAACCCCTCTTCAGTGCTGTTAAAAATACAAAACAAAGTAAGGTTCATGACATTGGTAAATATGATGTAAAATAAGGGAGGGGAAAAACAATAACATAAAAAACTTACATGTCATATAATGGTACATCTTAAAATTGTGTTACTATATTTTTATCATACAGATGTATGACTATTCTCTATAATATGAAAAATGTATAAAACATTGCTGTTTAACACATCATTTATACAAAAAATAAAATACAGATTATTCATTTCAGATTATCTATGAACACTTACATTTTGAGTTAATATGTATTATTCCCGACAAAAGGTAAAACAGACAACTGGTGTTAAATTTTATACAATATTACAAAAATGTCTTTATTAGCAAGAATTTTTTAAGTTGCAGTATATTTTATTATATGGCCATATTGATTATAAATGATTACAATTGTTAGTTATTGTTTTTCTATGTGAATCAATTTGTAGGCTAAATTACAAGTACTCCAAGAATCAGTAAAAAGCTGTAAAGCCGATTAATTTCAGACAATTTTCATAGATGTAATTTATACTTTGTACATTGTTAGTGTGTATTATAAGTGATTTTATAATTAATCTACTGAATTAAGAAATAATACTAATTATATAAATTATAGACTATCTGTTATTTTAGAACTGATCTTGAATTTTATCACAACAACTTTCTGCATTTAATCTGCCATTTGTTTATTTTGATAACTGTACACCATTATGATTATTTTATGCCCAGGAAGGGCAACAAAATTAGAATAAACTTACTTAGTTATTGACATAGTTTTAAATTTAAAATATACAAAGTTGTCTTTAAAATCTATAGAAGGGCATTTCTACTTCTTCAAGAACATAGAAGAAATACTTACACTTCTTTGTTATAAAGCAATTCATCTTGGCTTCTATTTAAAATTTACTTTATTGATTTCTAAAATAAAAATATGTTCATGTTCTAGAAATCAAGAATTATAGAACAGGAACCCTTTTGATAAAATGTTTGAAAACATCAAAAATACAGTTTCTGTTCGCAGGATAATTATGATGTTTGAGGAACTAAAGAAAAAGACATTTGAATACAAGATGGCTAAGCTCATTGTTTGCTATATACAGTGGTGATATTCGAAATATTTAACAAAGGGTTCGCTAACAGAAAATTTTTCCTTAACAATTTTTTTTTCGCTCAAATGGTGCATTAGCAACATTAGAGCAAAAACTGACCTTAAGATATTCATATAAATAAAAAAGATGCGTTCGCAAAATTAAGTCAGTTAAAGTTTAACATTGTTTATGCCAGAACTATTTTTACTATTTATAAAAAGAAAATATATATATAAAGTGTTCAAAATGGTGTATTTTGTACATATTTTAATATTTTTCATTCAAAATATTTTATAAACAAAAAATGGCTTTTTCTCAAGAAAAAACTTTTCTAAATCATTTATTTTATCATTAGGTATTATTATAATAGTAGACAGATGTCATTGTCTCTTGAAATACAATATTTTTTTTATTTAGCTGTTGATAGCCCAACACATGTTCCGCAGCCATCTTGTATTTTCTCGCGCGCGTGGGATTGTGGGACCTCTCGTATGACTGGACCTAGTTTCAAGAACTCTCTTGAGTCGATCACGATTGAACCTCGTTTCAGTCGAGATTGAAACGGTCGATGGAGGTTGCACCAAGGCGAACGGGGTATAAGGCTCTAGTTTAGTAGTGTTACAGAGTATAATACGTATATTTTAATATATTTTTTAAAAGAAACAAAACCACTGAGAAATGTTACATGTGTTTAACAATGGGTTCGGCCGAACCTGTGCGAACCCGCTGAATATCACCACTGGCTATATATTATTAGAAATAATACAAAGAGCATGGTATAAATTCTAAGGAAAGTCTCTTCATCATCAACTTCAATGTCTCAGACTTTTGGTCTACCACATCTGGACCTAACTGATTCTAAAACCATAAACCATGTTGAATGACAATAGGATGAGGCAAAGTTCTTGATAACTTTATGCTTTTTACTCTTCATTTTCAGTGCTGTCATACAAATATTTTGTTGGCATTGTTACAACAAATTTTGTAGAGCACAAAACTGATAAAATCATCTTCACAGCAACCCACTTCAAAAGGATGGTCACAGCTATATTTAGAGTTGATACTTTGAAAATCATGAATTTATTTCCTTTGAAAGTTTTGCTATTTTTGTAAAATCTTCAGAAGTGGGTTAAATCATGATTGACATGGTTCTTACACCATAGGTATTAGTAATGAACTATTTACCATATCTCATTATGTACAGTACAGTACTGTACTGCACTGCATCAATGGAGTAACAACATTCTTGCATTAATTAAAGGCAGATTTTTTTTCTTATAGAAAAATAATCTGCCTTTAATTGTCATGAAACTTAAAAAATCATGAAATATGACTTACATTCTTCTTGCACTCATCCATTCAATTCAAAATTAAAATCAGAATCTTTCTTGTAACAATCAATTCCATTAGAAATCTTGATACAAAAGTAATGCTACTAAAAGGATGCAAAATGCAGTTTATTCTGGCTGTTTTTTGAGATATTCCAAATCTCCTTATCAGAGCAAACACTTGTTGATTCCTTGAACCAAACAGCATTACTACTATTTCAACAAAATGAAGAAATCGATCAATTAATATTTAGTTTATTTGAATATAAAATTGTTTGGTTCTATGTCACAACTTGGTGAATTTATTGACACCTGGCAAATAATTTAATCATCAGCTTTTAATCCATACAGATACGCGTTTCGGGCTTTCGTCCCTCTTCAGTCTGTTACATAGATAGGTTGTATCTTGTGTATATGTTACCGCTAAAGCTCAAAACTCGTTAATCTGCAGATTAACTAGCGTGATCCGTTAAAGTTCTGAAAATTGTTCCATTTCTCAAATTACCTAGATAATGTGCAGAGTATCTAGGTAATCCGCACATTACCTACTAGGCACTCGGTAAAGTGAAAATAAGATCTTTGCCACAAATAAATGTACCACAAATAGGCGTGCTTGTCGCAGAAACCAATTGCTCTGAAATTCAAAGTGTCACCAATCTTTAGACTGCACAATTGGATAATGTTACCTATGGTGGGTAAAATGGCGGCTCGTCTCTGATTCCAGCAAAGAGAAGAAAGGAAACAGTGGGGACGCACGTTCAAACCTAACCTAACCTATTCTAATAATTTGGTTGGTAATAATTATGGTAATTTATTAAAATAGGTTAGGTTAGGACAGAACGTGCGTCCCCACTGTTTCCTTTCTTCTGTTTGCTGGAATCAGAGACGAGCCGCCATTTTACTCACCATAGGTAACATTAACTGCACAATTATATCATGCGATCACCAGAAAAAGTATGATAACTTTATTATTTTTCGTCTCCGGTCCAAAAGTAGGGTATCGTTGAAGTCGTCTCGGTCCCCTCAGTTCAGATAGATACTCAAAGTCCCGAAATTCCATAGGTGGTTATCTATATAATAATTTCCCTAATTGTATTAATATTTTAAATCGTTTGATTTTTTGTATGTTTTTTAATTGGTTGATGATTGATTCTATCAACTAATTTGTCGATTGTTTGATTGTATTAACTTGATTCTTTAGATATCGAAAATTAAATAAAGAACATTATGTTAATTTAAGCGTACAGAAACGTTGCTGTTGTTTCAGCAAAGATCTTATTTTCACTTTACCGAGTGCCTAGTAGGTAATTTGCAGATTACCTAGATAATCTGCACATTACCTAGGTAATTTGAGAAATAGAACAATTTTAGCAACTTTAACGGATCACGCTGGTTAATCTGCAGATTAACGAGTTTTCGAGCTTTAGCGGTAACATATACAGTATCTTTCGTACCTCCCACTCCCTTTCCCTTCCCTCTCGACTTGATGGCCTCCCCTGCATGCCTCAACTTGTAACATCTCACTTCCAGAGTTCCGCACATCGCCTTGCCTGTGACTGTATACATTCTATTTTAACAGTTGTAGCCAGTTTTTATGAATTTCAATGCTTAGATTCTTGTTGATATTATTTTTGTCTAGTAATTTCATAGCTCTCCTTAAATTTTCTTTTGTGCCAATTTTTTTCTTTGTGTACTATTATAACGTCATTCTTATCTATTTTGCAGTTGTGAGTTGTGCAATGTTCATAAAAAACAGAGTTGATTCTATTATACTACTATGCATATGTAGCTAGAACTATTTCTAAGATTAACAGCACCAAATAAGGCTATAAGTTTAAGATTAAGCACCAAATAAGGCTAGAAATTAGTGAGAAAGGTTTGGTGCTGTTAATCTGATTCTATTATATTTCAAATCCACAATGTGTTCTTTTAATCTTGTTTCTAATTTTCATTTTGTTTCTCCAATGTATACTTTTGGTGATTCACATGTGCAAGGTATTTTATAAATGACTTCAGTAGTGTTGTATTTGTCTGGTTGTTTATTTATGCCAGGTTTAGCCTTCCGGATTCTTTTTTGCAAGTTGTTATAAGTTGGGGCTAGTTTTATATTTATTTCATCGAAACTTTTATTTGCCTGTTCAAAGAAGCCACAAATGTAGGGGAAGGATATGTATTTTACTCTGTTTTTATCTTTATTTTATTTATTTTCCAGCCTTTTATTGTTGATTTTACTTTCCCAGTTATTTATTATTTGTTTTGGATAGCCATTTAATAGGAATTTAGTTCGCAGTTGAGATGTTTTTTTCTTCTTCTGTAGTGAGCTTGTTCTGCTCTCAATTTTTTTTATACTCCATGATGAATATGTTTTCTTTTATGCACTGAGGAATGTTTGAATTGTAGTTTAACACTTTCCTAATCTCGCATGGTTTTATGTATGGCTCAAATTCAATCTTGTTTGCCTTTCTGGTTAATTTAATGTCTAGGTAATTTATTTCCATGTTTGCCTCATTTTCTACTTGAATCTAACCTACATTGAACCAAACAAAACAAGAAAAAGAAAACACGGTTTCAACAAATATAAAATTGTTGTTTAACTTCTGATTCTAATTCAATCCTAGTTTATAAAAATTAATACAACAGAACCAAAACCATAATAATATTAAAGAACAAGATGTATATTTTACAATGAGGCAGCAACACATTCATTGGATTCATAATGGTTGTAGCTTTGCATTATCCTGAATCATGGATAGGTGATTTCCTTCTTTACTAAATTTAATAGCAAGTGCATATTTATCATCTCATTTAGCAATATCTAATGAAGATGTTATAGAAAATCATCACTATTTCAGAATGGTTTGAGTGCTGCAAATCTTAGATTACTTAGCTTTTATTCTGATGCGAATGAATTTTCCAAACTGAGCACTTTCATGTCTATATCCTGTAGACCAATGGTTCCCAATTAGTGGTATGCGTACCCCCAGGGGTACATGAAATTACATAAAGGGGTATGCATGGCAATCTAAAATTGATCGATTTGTAATCTAATTGGTCAATTTACATTTGTAATCTAAAATTGGTCGATTTAAAATTTAAATGCATGAGATGAAGCAATCAAAAAAATAATAGGTGGACCATAAAAAATTCGGCAATTTACAACATGATATTGAATGCACAAATCCTTTATTTATAACTAAAAATATTCTCGAAATTTCATCAAAAAAATGCATTTGTGACAATACCTAAATGAAATTCTTACCCAAGAAACAAAAATTGTACAATTAACACAAATTGTGTTAATTGTACAATTATCATTATCATCATGTCAGTGAAGCAGCAATAAAATATTTACTACCATATTGCACAACATACCTCTGCAAGAGTGGATTTTCGGCCATGACAAACATGAAAACTAATCATCATCATCGACTTCAACTCAAAGATGACTTGAGACTGAAGCTGACCAAAAAGCAACCAGATTTTACAAAGTTGTGCAAAGAAATTCATGCACATTTGTCACATTAAAATTAAATAACCTTAAGTTATTTTCATTATTATTAGAATTGTATTTTAAAAGTAATAAATGTAAAACAACTTATTCTATTTATCACTAGTTGTCTACCCACAGCTTCACCCGCATTATATCGAATTTTCTCATGGGAGTAAGATATTTTCTCGCAGTAAAATGTAGCCTATGTCCATCAACCTGTAAGCTATCTCTGTGCCAAATTTTATTAAAACCTGTTCAGCGGTTTAGACGTGAAAAGGTGACAGACAGGCAGAATTACCTTCGAATTTATAATATTAGTATGGATTAATATGCTATAAGGGGTACGCGAGTTTGTGCTCTTTCTTGAAGTGGTACACAGGAAAAACTAATCGGAAACCACTGCTGTAGACCATCTTTAAGTCATTGTCATCATCATACTCTTCCATCAGTGATGGGTTGAGTCCTCTTTGACTTCACTCTTTTCCTCCATGTCTCAGTCTCGGGTTAGAGACTGAGATATAAGCTGATGGTAGATTCTAAATTGAGAGGTATCCCTAAATTGAGATTCTATCCAACTTCTCAGTCTCCTCTCCTCTATTCTTATGTAGAGGACTGTTAGGTAGCTTTTCTGGCTTCACTTGTTCTATGTGTCCAAACCACTGTAGTTGTTTCTTGATTATTCTTCTTTGTGATCAACTCCTTGAAATTAAAGTGCTCTCTTAATTCTCTTGTTAATCTTCAGTTCAGTCCATTTGGTTCCATTTATATGTTGTAAGCATTTCATCTCAATGCAGCCAATCTCTTTTCTTCCTGTTTGTTCAGAATCCAAACTTCCAAGGCATAAGTTAGGGTTGGAACAATAATTGTGTTATAAAGTGTGATTTTAACTTTTGTGAGCTTTCTATTATTCAGTATGTAGTGCAGAGGGCACCACAGTTTGATCTCTGACTATATATTTTTGGAGAAAGACAAGGAGTCACTTTTTCTACTCTGTTTTTTAAGGTGATCATCCATAGCAACATTGTTTCTCTCCAGCATCTCACCTAACAGTTACTCTGTAGAAATCAAGTGGTTGGTTAAAAATAAAAGTTAAATTATTGTCTGGACTGTTGCTTTACTTCAACCTTACTGTCGGAATAAAACCACGCAGACATGTGGTCATGGTTGATGCCAAACAGCATAACAAGATAGGACAAATATACACTATCCTGTTTTGCATCGACTGGTATGACGTTATAGGTACCTTGATGTCACAAGTCTGTTAAATCCCATTGTCTTCAAGTAAATAGGCTTTTTCAAGCTCTTTCTCCTTTTACTGTCAACCTCAATGTGTGGCTCATAATAAGCAGTCATCATAGCTACTGTTATCAATCTTAACCAATACTTTAAACTTTGTCATTTGTTTGCATTACTATATAACAATTATACCGTAATAACTGCATTAAATTGCTGGTATTACATTAGCTGTTAAAGTTGGTGGCAGACAAACAATACTATAGGAATTATATATTAATTAGTAAATCTTCAAGTTTAACATTAATTAATTAAAAAAGTATGAGTCAATGAATCCAAAATATCCTCTAACTGTATTTTATTTACTTGTTTTGCTTAATATTATCAGTCAATTATTATAAATTTAGACAAGTCCTAAAGTGATTACAATAAGCATAAATTCAGCAGTAGTTTTTACTTGTTTAAAACAAAAATTCCTTCTCAATAGCTTTTCTCAACTAGTAGTAATAATCCAAAGATTGTCAAATTCAATGAAGTTTAAGCATTATAAATAAAAACATTTCTGCTATAATTTTAAGAATTTTATGCTTTTCTATAATAAAACAAAATTGATTTGGCAAATTAATACATGTTAAAAGTCATTCTTAAAAATATAGATATCATTTTTATTTGTATAGCTGCATGTATTAGTATAAATAATTTTTGTATTAATCACTGTAATTGTTATATAACAATATAAGTGAGCTATATATTGTTGTAAATTTAAAAGTTTTGTTACATTTAGAAATGAATAAATATTTGTTTTGTTTACTATTCAAAAAAGAAAATTACAATTAATACATTTCTATTTTTCAAGTAACAATTTCTGAATGCATGATTGTTCATTTGTCATGGCCAAATGTTTTCCTTAGTATTGTCTTTCACAACACAATTTGTAATAATTAAATTTATATATAAAAAAAGAAAATTGATTAAAATATTCATAAAATGTTTGTTGTATTCATCATTTTCGTTTATTATTTTTATGTCTTCACAAGTAAATTAACAGTGCAGTTCTCTTTAACAATGGAAGACAGTAAATAATTTTAAAGTATTTCATTATTAAATGTGCAATTTAATTTGTTTCAGTCTTCATTGAACTATTATAATGTTAAAATGGACTAGAAAAGTTCATCATCATCAAAATATTAAATAATTGATTTATATACAATAATGAATTCCAAATTACCTTTATGATGCTTGATTACAGTTATTAGTTATAATTCTGTTCTATCAACATTGAACAACATAATTCCACAGATATATTAAAATAAAAAAAGCATGCTTCAATGGAGGAAAAAATTACAAAAACTATGAGTAACAAGCAGTTAGGTACTTTCAAGTTATCATGTTTCATCATTGTGAACACTTACAAATATTCAAAAGAGCATACTCTCATTGTTCTAACAACAGTTATATTTTAAAATATATGAAAGTATCTATTTGTAAACATTTCAAATTTTCAACAAAAAACCAATCAATAATAAATATTTGTTCAGTTTAAACTTATTTATGCTAAATTTAACACTTAAACAATCTCTGTAACTATAATTTTTAAATAAACATCTAAAATTATAGCCTTCTGGATTTTTACATGACTCTTTCAAACATTTATAAATAACAAAAAATAACTTGAAATTCCTTTAATATATAAAAAATCCACTTTGTTGGAACTCACTTTAAATATCAATTTCTCCAAGCTCTTTCAGGTAATCAAGTCAATTACCATAATTTTAAAGTCAAAGTCAAATAGATTTTTGTTATAATTTAAACAAATTTGCTGCAAATTCTTACTTAAGTATTAAATTAGTTCAATGGTTTCAGTCTACACAGTAGTATAAAGAGAAATTATAAAATTTCAAGAAGCGTCATTTAGGAACAAGAATAAGAACTATATTTGCATTGCCTCATGATCAAAATGGACCTTGCATGAATAAAAATCAACAAATTTATATTTTCATAAATCGTATTGTCCTAAGGATTATTTATGTATTTAAACAATAATGACCATACAAAAGTTTTGGGTCAATTTAAATCTTAAATCCTTTTTTAAAATCCAGCCAAAGACAGATAGTAGACAACTTGAAGGTAAAATACAATTCTTTATTAAAATTTTGTATTCTGTATACATTTTTAATGTCATATATTCCATCATTTTAATAGGAATTGTATTTTATCTTCAAGTTGTCTACCATTTGTATCTAGCTGGATTTTAAAAAAGAATTTAAGATTTAAATTGAACCAAAATTTTTGTATAATCATTACGGTTTAAATATTTATATTTTCAATATATATACAAAAACAGTTAATATTTATGTTAATGTGGAAAAAAAAAGATTTGGATGAAATATGCAAGGTAAAACAGTATATCAATTAATATGATAAATTTGAAAATTTTGCACCAATATGTATGTAGGAATTCTACAGGAAATGGAAAAATATAATTAGAAACTCAATAGTAACATACAGAAAAGAATAGTCATAAATATGAAACATGTAAAACTTTTACACAAAATCCATTTGAAATGGATTATGACAAATGTTGTGACAGTTTGGAGACATTAATATTGTTACAATTTATTAATATGAAAAGATTATTCCAATGACAAAAATTATTTACAAGCATGTAAACATTATATATAACAAGATATTAATCATCAATTAATAAATTTACATCACTATTAGAAATGAACCAATTAAACAAATCAAATTAGTGAATTGAAACAAATTTGCATATGACAGATGATGCTGTAAATATATTACTATATAACCAGCAAACTTTGTTAGGATATATATATATATACACACACACAACAAACACAATTTCATTTACAATTAAAACAACACAATAAACATTTAATTAATGAATTCATGACTTTTCTTTAAATAGATAAAAATCAAATTAATTTATATATCAGATCAGAATAATAATAATTATATATATAAGTACAACAAAAACTAAATTTATTAAACATAACTATGTATTTCTAAAAATATGCTATGTTAGATGGATATAAATGATTCTTAAATTGTAAATTAAATGAACTATCAGAATGAATATATTTAATGAGAACTAAATATATTCATCTTATTGAATTAATCTTATCAGAAATATAAATAATTATTATCCAAATCAAGTTAAAAGCTTATTTTTATTGTGGCGTAGTAAACACTAGTATTGTGTTTTTTTCCAAAGACACGTGGCAAATTTTCCATCAAATTGTTTTGTACTTGTTTTGGGCTTTGCCCCTCTTCAGTCAACTAAACTATAATATATATTTTTAAACATATTACAGTAGAGAATTTACATAAAACAATGAGTACATAAATGATATATAGATGTACCTTTTGGTTACACTTTCTATAATTTAAAAATATGCAACATCTGCTTTAATCTTTTGTAAATAAACTAGTATACAGTAGATTTTTACAGTTGTATTGTATCAAAATCTACCTAAAAGGGAAGATTCTGGAAGATTTTAACCTTTTAATTTGTAATATACTAGTTTATTTACAAAAGATTAAAGCTGATTTTACATGTTTTTAAATTATACAAAGTGTAACCAAAAGGTACATCTATATATCGTTTATGTACTCATTGTTTTATGTAAATTCTCTACTGTAATAAGTTAAAAAATATATATTATATTTTAGTTGACTGAAGAGGGGCAAAGCCCAAAATGAGTACAAAACAATGTACCATATCGACTCAACTAATAAAGGAATTTGATGGAAAATTTGCCACATGTCTTTGGAATAAAACACAATACTAGTGTTTACTATGCCACAATTATAAAACAGGACAAGGTTTCAAAAAACAAATCAGCATCTTTTTAACCAAGCACTTTATAATTAAAATTCAAAAATTTATAAACAAGTAAATTTTACAATATTTTAAGTAAAAAAAATAATTAAGTTTTTTTTAAATTTGAACATTTTCATCAATTTTTTGTATTTAACAGTAACCCAAGAGTATTTTTATAGAATCTCAACAAAGTTGTTCAGTAAACAATTGGATATTATCCAAATAAACAATTGGATATTATCCAATTGTTTACTTGGATAATTGAACTATAATACCATTAACAGGAGACAAAAGATTTTATAAAACCTCTTCTATGTAAAATGAATTAATAATTTTTTATTTCCTTATAAACTTGTATTACTTTTTATATCTTCATGTTTAAATATTGACTAACTATAGAATTATAGTATATTTTTTGTAAATACAATTGTTTTAAATAAATTTTTGACATAAATAAAAACATTTCAAATGTGATAAATATCAAGCATCACCATCTAATTTAAGAAACTGATTCAAAAATAAAGTTATTTATAAATTTATATCTACACTTAAATATATTTTACTAAGATAAAAAATTTAATGATATTCTAGCAAAAAAAACAAATCATTATACTGGTATACAAAATTTGAAAACACTCTTCAAAGGAGAAATTGTGAGGGTTAACAATTTTGCTAGATAAGATACAATCTGGACTTTAGCTTTTAACTTATCTTAAATCAATTTCACACACAATGATTACAAAATTGAATGAGCAATTAGCATCATAACTATTGATATTAGGCTATTGATTCTTTAAATCTGATAGCAAACACTGCATTACTAATCAAATCACTGATCAACCAACCCTAACAATTCTTATTCAAGAGTATATAAAGTTGTTACATCTATTTCATGTCTTTAAATATTCACACATCATTTTTTATTCATGACTATAGATTATTTGTTTGAATTAGTAAATACATATTTTTTCAATCTTTCTAAAAACCAGGTATTGTTTTGACAAATATATTTATTGAGTGAATCAAATAAAAAAATAATTCAGACAATATTAAGTCATATCTTGTCTAACAAGAGTCACTGACCACTTAATTAAGCAATGTAAATGACTTTTTGATGTTTAATTTCCTTCTCTTCTTTCAAATTAACATCTGTTGGTTATTAAAATTAATAAATTTGGTTAACTAATATATCAAATAGTTTATCAGTTTTAAAATTTTGGTCATTAGTTGCAATAAAATCTGACACATTCAAATGTAACTTAATTATCTTTAATCCAAATACATTAAACAAGTTAAACTCTATCAAAAAGCTTATATTCAAAAAAATGTATATATCACCAATTTAAATTATTAAATAGATACAAATTACAAGCTGTATCAAGCAGATTTTATAGTTATTAATGCTAACGAATCACAAATATTTCAAACAAACTTTATTACAAAATAACCATTATTGTAAATTATTTATTGAATTTAATGGCATGATCTGAATGAGATAGTCCACTTTCTGTAAGTACTAAAACAATAGCATACCTAACAAGGTTACTGTATTCAGAGGTTATTCAGTGAACTTCATAGATACTAAACATTAAAATGAGACCGACAGTATTGATTTTTCCATAAAATAATGATATAACTGTCTTGTGCAGTCTAGACACACACTACTTTTAGACATAAATTTTAAAATTCTGATGTAATATTCATTCAATTCTGTTGATGAGATCATATTTTATATCAGGAATGGTATTGCATACAATATATAATTTAAAAGAAATCAATTTATGAACAGAATGATGTAACTTGAAATTAGTGTTTGTCAGGAAAATTATTTCTTTTTTAGTTCTGAAAAACATCATGCAAAAGTTAATATAAATTCATTTTTAATGCTAATAAACTTATGTTATTTTTAAAAATTACTTAAGGATTTTGTCACAAAAAAAAACATTAAAATAGTCCTTGTAAATTTCTAAGAATTAACAAGCCTAGAATTATTTATAATGAAATTAATTATTAACAATTACACCATAACACTGATTGTAAAACTTTTATTTACAATTTGGAAAAAAAAATTATATCAATTCACTATACATTGAAATTCTAAAATCAAAAACTTAGGATAACATTCATTTATTTTTTTTATCTGTAAATCACATAATTGTTGACAAAAATCTATCTATAAAACCACAAACTCAGTCATCCAGTTCATGTATACTTGTACAAGCATTCATAGCAAATTTGTACTTCATGTAGAGCATAACTTATATTTTATAAGAAATAAAAGTTTAAAAAATTAATAATTTACTATTTAATAATTGTAAGTGAGCGTTTCATCTGAATTCAGTTTCATAAATATGTAAGGTATTAAAAAATTGCCTTTTCAAAATGCCGGTCGTACATCTTATACATATTCCATACAGTTCTCGTAATCACTGCAAAATTAGCCTTAAATCAATTTGTATATTAAATTTTTATTACATTTAGTTGCCATTCAAATTTAATATCTTATTAAAATAATAAAAATGGAAAAAGCTTTAAAACTTCATTATATTTTAATACTATTTTCATAAAATTACTATGAAAACATTATGTATATCTTAGACATAAAAATTAAAATACTGTACAGTACATTAATAGAATCATGTCAATTTTAGATAATTCTTCAAATTTGTAACAATTTATAAAACAGTCGATAAATTGGTTCCATCATTTAGTAAACACACGTTATATCAACAAACATTCATAAAAGCTTCAAAATATTCTTCTGTTTACCATTTGGATTCCGCTGTCATCAATCAACAGTTCTCATACTAGCTGTGTAATTTTCTCGCTGCAAGTTTTTGTCTGTCCAAATTAATAGTACGGTGGAAAAAGGCATTCGATAGATAGACGACGGGAGAAAACAACCTAAGTCTATATTCACACGTTCCAGTCATGGGAACGGCTTCATTTCCGCTAATGATAAAGAGCGGGAAAAATATGGCAAAGATGATCCCGCTGGTAATGAAAGAGGAGGACAACGACGTCAGGACGGCGAGTGGCAGGCCAAAACCTATAAAGTAAGGCCAATTCATCTCAATAAATGCCAACCTCCTATGCAATTCCCATCCCATGTTGATCCACTTATACTCGAAGGCATAAAATGAATACAACATACACAGATGCACTATTCCGGCTACCTGGCCCAGAATGTATACCGGTAATAGTCTCACCAGATAGCTCTGCATCAGAAATAAAACCTGAATCAAGAAACTGAACAGATTGTCAGCCCACGTCTTGCTAAATCCTCCCACGTACTGGGGGCGGCCGCGAATGTGCCTGTAAGCAGTGTTGGCAATGTCTTGGAACCACAGGCTATTGATGATGCGACTCAGCAGGAATAGAGGTAGCACCCAAAGTGCATCAAACACACAAGACAGAATTGGTCTCAACCAACTCCACACAAAAGCAGCCATACTGGGGCTGTGACTAAACACAAAATTCATAAGTTTATGAAGACCAGGTAATACTAAGTAAGAGAAAATTGCGATACTTGCCCAAAATATCCCACCATTGAGCAAACAACACTGGAATATTCTTATAGAAATTTTTGTCTCTTCACTTTTGATTTCAGGGATTCGATTCGATTCTTGTTTTCTCCTCCTTGACAATGTTGTTGTTACTAATTGGTTAACGGGCTTTGTTTCTTTCTCTTTATTCATGTCTCGAATCGATAATATACCCCATATAGAGTCTTTGGCTCCCGTTACAATCCCCATAAACACTCTCATTAAATTATCCATTCTCTATGACTTATGAGGGCATCCCTTACTTCTTAGCACAACCTCTTCCTCCGAGTCTTTTCTCTCGAACAAAACGCCACCTATAATTCCAATTATTTAAACCGAATCATTTTCACGCCCTCTATATTGTTCATAAAATTATTATCTATCGATAAAACACCAGTTAAATACTCGTTAACTTTTAATTCGAATTTTTTAATTTACTGTATAAATAATTTAATTCTACAAATCGTAAATAAATCGGAGAAAACGTCCTCGAAACAAAGAACTTATGACGTAATACTGAAAATTTTTCGTCATAACGACGGTTAAAAGTTTTTTTTAGTATTTAATGTTAATTAACTGAAACAGACTAAAAATATACTATTTTAATAATTTAGTTGATAATTTAAATTTATTATACATCAAAGAGTTAAAAAATAAAATAATTTCATTTTCTAGCCAGCATATTACGTCACACATTTAAATTTTTAACGGTTATTATGCTTTACGTGGTATAAATATTAATTAAGTTTTCTTAAAGAAAAAATATTTGTATTTATTAATTAATCATTGCTATAATTAACTTTTGTAACAAATTTTGAAATGTGTTCATTATTATTGTGTTTAACACAATAATAATGAAATAACTTTATAATTTCGTAAGAGGAAATGGTTCTTTTAAGTGGGGAAAAAATAATTTTTTGTCCTCATTATTAAAATTATATATGATTTAATAGAATTGTATCCTTCTTTTACTTTTATTGATATTTTATGGATATTTCTCATACGTTAAACCATTTGCTGAATAATTTTGGCAACAATAGGTTATAGAGATGGCACTTAAGGCGGCGGCATATTTCTTTGCGGGACTCGGAACCGAATTCTGGCAAATCTCAGAGCTTTTTATGAGTTCGTGGATATTGTACGGGTTTGATATAAAGGTCGCCTTAGTACCCATAGGACAGAAAGAGTTAAAATTAAAAGTGCACGTGATAGCTATTTTCAGGTCTCTTAACTTTTCATTATAGTAATTACCAAAAGCGAACTGTAGTATATTGTTATAGCTGGACTTTCAGGAAAGGAAGGAAAATTATATTGGTTTCATGTTCGGTCTATTGTCCATTGAATTTACACTGTACCGGTACATTGTATGAGAAAATTCATCCAACACGAAAGCTTGGAAAGTCGATTATTTATATCGGTAGTGAGTAGAAGTTGAAAGAATGAGATCGATCTAACCGGTACCTTGCTGATCTGAAGATTCACAGGCAGTCTCATTTTCTTTAAATAAGAATCCCGAAGGGAAAATCAATTCAATTGAAGTTCTGGTAGCACTCGTCAAAAATCTAGGCAGTCATTGTCAGGATTCTATTTCTGATCTCCCTGAATAGTAAACCGAAGCTAAGACGCAGTTCTCTGAATCTGTGATCGAAATGTTTTGTAATCGGAAGTCTCAGTTCGGTTCTATGTATATTGCATGGTCACTCTATACGAGTCTTTAGAAAAGAGAAGCAGTGGCGCATTATAGCTTCATGGGCCGAAGCGAATTTAAATTAGCAAGCCCCATGTATAATGTTCACTTCAGACATTTTACTTCGAAGAAAGTTTTGGGGAAATGATTGGTTTTGTGCCTCCTGCTGGTAGGAATCTCAGACAATTGCATTTTTTCCCATAGAATAACGCGATACTGAAGCGATTTATTGTGAGTTCAATGTTTGAACTGATTCTATATTTAAACCTCACCATGGAAGGAAATGAGATAAATAGATACAATCTTGAATACTGTAATTAGGGCTGTGCCGAACAGTTTTGGTGCCCAAATTAAACCTCATAACTGACGCTTCTGATTCACCATTAATTACAAAAACTTCTACGGGCTTATTTGGTGCTTCCGTGGCTCCCGGGGTACATGCTTACCTTTGCTACCCTCTGTTACGCTACTGACTGCAATTATGATATGCATCGAAGCTGGCGATATGATAAGAAAATTATAAAATTTAGATTTATAAAATTGTGAAAAGTATATTAATTAATCATTTCCAAAATAAAATCTAAAAAAATTTCAGTGTATTTTTTCTATTCTAGATTCTCTGGCTTATGGCACTTAAGAAAGCCTTTTTAATCATACTTCGTCGCCCTGGCCGAACCATCATTACCCGCCTTCTTGTAGTTGGTAGAATCCATTACGAACCTTTTTAAAAAATATTTTCGTTCTGTGTACTGTACACTAAGAGAAATGTTTTTAACAAACCCATTATGAGTTCAGCCAAGCCCACGATGGAGAAGCCGGATGGTGAGGAACGGGGCTTAACATATCCTGACAGACCATTCCCCGAAAAATTCCTGATGTTTTTCGACATGTCTGGATTTAAAGCCGGGTCCTCAAGCGTAGGCCGCCGTCTAAAACATACTGCCATTTGGTCGTTTTCCGTAATGGAGTAAAAACAATAAAAATAAAAAAGTTGAATTCTAATGTTCATGTATAAATTGAAAAATGTGAACAAAATTATAAAAAATATAATAATTAATAAATTTAATACCAAATTTTTACATTAATAAAATTATTGAATAGAACTAAAAAATAGATAAAATTTGACACTAGAGGTGTACGTGTCATCTTTTTCAGTTTATTAGAAGCAGCCATTTTGCGGTGATTTGGAAAAGGTAATTTCTTATAATATTTCTTATAAATAATGGAATTATCCGTGTTAAAAAAATTAAAAAATTTAGAAAATTAATTATTTAGAAAATTAAATATTATTTGATACAATAATAATAAATTAGATTATGAATTTGTAATGCCTTTTACTAGATGAAACTTTTAGGCCTAAATGTATATCCACGTGTTATTTTGTCGCGTGTGGAAATTAGTGTATGATGATCGAATGAGGAAATATCTAATTGATGCCGTATTGTAATGTTCGAAGTGCTAAGAAATACACTTAATTTTAATAAATTCATTAGCAAAATTATTTTTAATACAAATTCCTTTTCCACAGAAGTGAATATACCCATTGTTAGTGTTTCTTACTAATAAGTAGAAATAAATTTAAAATTATCATAAATTAATATGGAAAATACAACAGGTGAGGAAACAACTGTAAACTTTTAGTTTGTGAATGACTTAAAATGAAAATACAAAAACTTCACTAAATATTTGTGTACTATTAATATGTTACATAGAATTTATCAAAATTGGCTGACTTGCTATATCTTTTTATTTGTTTAATATACACTGGTGTGCAAAACTTAAGCAATGATATAATTTTTAAGCACACAGCTATGAAATTGTAGGACTTGTTGCGATCGGTACAATGAACACCCAATTTGATAGAAAGATGATTCATGTGCAAATATCAGGAATAAGATCATGGGTGATGTGAGTGAATGCAAAACATTGCAGTTGGTGTGTGCAGTGCAAGACTACAATAAAAAGAATGATGAAAGGCACTATTAAAGACATTTGCTACAAGTTTAAATGAGTTTATACAAGCAATATGGCTAGAAGAAACCATCTAGGTCAGGNTTTATAATTAAAATTCAAAAATTTATAAACAAGTAAATTTTACAATATTTTAAGTAAAAAAAATAATTAAGTTTTTTTTAAATTTGAACATTTTCATCAATTTTTTGTATTTAACAGTAACCCAAGAGTATTTTTATAGAATCTCAACAAAGTTGTTCAGTAAACAATTGGATATTATCCAAATAAACAATTGGATATTATCCAATTGTTTACTTGGATAATTGAACTATAATACCATTAACAGGAGACAAAAGATTTTATAAAACCTCTTCTATGTAAAATGAATTAATAATTTTTTATTTCCTTATAAACTTGTATTACTTTTTATATCTTCATGTTTAAATATTGACTAACTATAGAATTATAGTATATTTTTTGTAAATACAATTGTTTTAAATAAATTTTTGACATAAATAAAAACATTTCAAATGTGATAAATATCAAGCATCACCATCTAATTTAAGAAACTGATTCAAAAATAAAGTTATTTATAAATTTATATCTACACTTAAATATATTTTACTAAGATAAAAAATTTAATGATATTCTAGCAAAAAAAACAAATCATTATACTGGTATACAAAATTTGAAAACACTCTTCAAAGGAGAAATTGTGAGGGTTAACAATTTTGCTAGATAAGATACAATCTGGACTTTAGCTTTTAACTTATCTTAAATCAATTTCACACACAATGATTACAAAATTGAATGAGCAATTAGCATCATAACTATTGATATTAGGCTATTGATTCTTTAAATCTGATAGCAAACACTGCATTACTAATCAAATCACTGATCAACCAACCCTAACAATTCTTATTCAAGAGTATATAAAGTTGTTACATCTATTTCATGTCTTTAAATATTCACACATCATTTTTTATTCATGACTATAGATTATTTGTTTGAATTAGTAAATACATATTTTTTCAATCTTTCTAAAAACCAGGTATTGTTTTGACAAATATATTTATTGAGTGAATCAAATAAAAAAATAATTCAGACAATATTAAGTCATATCTTGTCTAACAAGAGTCACTGACCACTTAATTAAGCAATGTAAATGACTTTTTGATGTTTAATTTCCTTCTCTTCTTTCAAATTAACATCTGTTGGTTATTAAAATTAATAAATTTGGTTAACTAATATATCAAATAGTTTATCAGTTTTAAAATTTTGGTCATTAGTTGCAATAAAATCTGACACATTCAAATGTAACTTAATTATCTTTAATCCAAATACATTAAACAAGTTAAACTCTATCAAAAAGCTTATATTCAAAAAAATGTATATATCACCAATTTAAATTATTAAATAGATACAAATTACAAGCTGTATCAAGCAGATTTTATAGTTATTAATGCTAACGAATCACAAATATTTCAAACAAACTTTATTACAAAATAACCATTATTGTAAATTATTTATTGAATTTAATGGCATGATCTGAATGAGATAGTCCACTTTCTGTAAGTACTAAAACAATAGCATACCTAACAAGGTTACTGTATTCAGAGGTTATTCAGTGAACTTCATAGATACTAAACATTAAAATGAGACCGACAGTATTGATTTTTCCATAAAATAATGATATAACTGTCTTGTGCAGTCTAGACACACACTACTTTTAGACATAAATTTTAAAATTCTGATGTAATATTCATTCAATTCTGTTGATGAGATCATATTTTATATCAGGAATGGTATTGCATACAATATATAATTTAAAAGAAATCAATTTATGAACAGAATGATGTAACTTGAAATTAGTGTTTGTCAGGAAAATTATTTCTTTTTTAGTTCTGAAAAACATCATGCAAAAGTTAATATAAATTCATTTTTAATGCTAATAAACTTATGTTATTTTTAAAAATTACTTAAGGATTTTGTCACAAAAAAAAACATTAAAATAGTCCTTGTAAATTTCTAAGAATTAACAAGCCTAGAATTATTTATAATGAAATTAATTATTAACAATTACACCATAACACTGATTGTAAAACTTTTATTTACAATTTGGAAAAAAAAATTATATCAATTCACTATACATTGAAATTCTAAAATCAAAAACTTAGGATAACATTCATTTATTTTTTTTATCTGTAAATCACATAATTGTTGACAAAAATCTATCTATAAAACCACAAACTCAGTCATCCAGTTCATGTATACTTGTACAAGCATTCATAGCAAATTTGTACTTCATGTAGAGCATAACTTATATTTTATAAGAAATAAAAGTTTAAAAAATTAATAATTTACTATTTAATAATTGTAAGTGAGCGTTTCATCTGAATTCAGTTTCATAAATATGTAAGGTATTAAAAAATTGCCTTTTCAAAATGCCGGTCGTACATCTTATACATATTCCATACAGTTCTCGTAATCACTGCAAAATTAGCCTTAAATCAATTTGTATATTAAATTTTTATTACATTTAGTTGCCATTCAAATTTAATATCTTATTAAAATAATAAAAATGGAAAAAGCTTTAAAACTTCATTATATTTTAATACTATTTTCATAAAATTACTATGAAAACATTATGTATATCTTAGACATAAAAATTAAAATACTGTACAGTACATTAATAGAATCATGTCAATTTTAGATAATTCTTCAAATTTGTAACAATTTATAAAACAGTCGATAAATTGGTTCCATCATTTAGTAAACACACGTTATATCAACAAACATTCATAAAAGCTTCAAAATATTCTTCTGTTTACCATTTGGATTCCGCTGTCATCAATCAACAGTTCTCATACTAGCTGTGTAATTTTCTCGCTGCAAGTTTTTGTCTGTCCAAATTAATAGTACGGTGGAAAAAGGCATTCGATAGATAGACGACGGGAGAAAACAACCTAAGTCTATATTCACACGTTCCAGTCATGGGAACGGCTTCATTTCCGCTAATGATAAAGAGCGGGAAAAATATGGCAAAGATGATCCCGCTGGTAATGAAAGAGGAGGACAACGACGTCAGGACGGCGAGTGGCAGGCCAAAACCTATAAAGTAAGGCCAATTCATCTCAATAAATGCCAACCTCCTATGCAGTTCCCATCCCATGTTGATCCACTTATACTCGAAGGCATAAAATGAATACAACATACACAGATGCACTATTCCGGCTACCTGGCCCAGAATGTATACCGGTAATAGTCTCACCAGATAGCTCTGCATCAGAAATAAAACCTGAATCAAGAAACTGAACAGATTGTCAGCCCACGTCTTGCTAAATCCTCCCACGTACTGGGGGCGGCCGCGAATGTGCCTGTAAGCAGTGTTGGCAATGTCTTGGAACCACAGGCTATTGATGATGCGACTCAGCAGGAATAGAGGTAGCACCCAAAGTGCATCAAACACACAAGACAGAATTGGTCTCAACCAACTCCACACAAAAGCAGCCATACTGGGGCTGTGACTAAACACAAAATTCATAAGTTTATGAAGACCAGGTAATACTAAGTAAGAGAAAATTGCGATACTTGCCCAAAATATCCCACCATTGAGCAAACAACACTGGAATATTCTTATAGAAATTTTTGTCTCTTCACTTTTGATTTCAGGGATTCGATTCGATTCTTGTTTTCTCCTCCTTGACAATGTTGTTGTTACTAATTGGTTAACGGGCTTTGTTTCTTTCTCTTTATTCATGTCTCGAATCGATAATATACCCCATATAGAGTCTTTAGCTCCCGTTACAATCCCCATAAACACTCTCATTAAATTATCCATTCTCTATGACTTATGAGGGCATCCCTTACTTCTTAGCACAACCTCTTCCTCCGAGTCTTTTCTCTCGAACAAAACGCCACCTATAATTCCAATTATTTAAACCGAATCATTTTCACGCCCTCTATATTGTTCATAAAATTATTATCTATCGATAAAACACCAGTTAAATACTCGTTAACTTTTAATTCGAATTTTTTAATTTACTGTATAAATAATTTAATTCTACAAATCGTAAATAAATCGGAGAAAACGTCCTCGAAACAAAGAACTTATGACGTAATACTGAAAATTTTTCGTCATAACGACGGTTAAAAGTTTTTTTTAGTATTTAATGTTAATTAACTGAAACAGACTAAAAATATACTATTTTAATAATTTAGTTGATAATTTAAATTTATTATACATCAAAGAGTTAAAAAATAAAATAATTTCATTTTCTAGCCAGCATATTACGTCACACATTTAAATTTTTAACGGTTATTATGCTTTACGTGGTATAAATATTAATTAAGTTTTCTTAAAGAAAAAATATTTGTATTTATTAATTAATCATTGCTATAATTAACTTTTGTAACAAATTTTGAAATGTGTTCATTATTATTGTGTTTAACACAATAATAATGAAATAACTTTATAATTTCGTAAGAGGAAATGGTTCTTTTAAGTGGGGAAAAAATAATTTTTTGTCCTCATTATTAAAATTATATATGATTTAATAGAATTGTATCTTTCTTTTACTTTTATTGATATTTTATGGATATTTCTCATACGTTAAACCATTTGCTGAATAATTTTGGCAACAATAGGTTATAGAGATGGCACTTAAGGCGGCGGCATATTTCTTTGCGGGACTCGGAACCGAATTCTGGCAAATCTCAGAGCTTTTTATGAGTTCGTGGATATTGTACGGGTTTGATATAAAGGTCGCCTTAGTACCCATAGGACAGAAAGAGTTAAAATTAAAAGTGCACGTGATAGCTATTTTCAGGTCTCTTAACTTTTCATTATAGTAATTACCAAAAGCGAACTGTAGTATATTGTTATAGCTGGACTTTCAGGAAAGGAAGGAAAATTATATTGGTTTCATGTTCGGTCTATTGTCCATTGAATTTACACTGTACCGGTACATTGTATGAGAAAATTCATCCAACACGAAAGCTTGGAAAGTCGATTATTTATATCGGTAGTGAGTAGAAGTTGAAAGAATGAGATCGATCTAACCGGTACCTTGCTGATCTGAAGATTCACAGGCAGTCTCATTTTCTTTAAATAAGAATCCCGAAGGGAAAATCAATTCAATTGAAGTTCTGGTAGCACTCGTCAAAAATCTAGGCAGTCATTGTCAGGATTCTATTTCTGATCTCCCTGAATAGTAAACCGAAGCTAAGACGCAGTTCTCTGAATCTGTGATCGAAATGTTTTGTAATCGGAAGTCTCAGTTCGGTTCTATGTATATTGCATGGTCACTCTATACGAGTCTTTAGAAAAGAGAAGCAGTGGCGCATTATAGCTTCATGGGCCGAAGCGAATTTAAATTAGCAAGCCCCATGTATAATGTTCACTTCAGACATTTTACTTCGAAGAAAGTTTTGGGGAAATGATTGGTTTTGTGCCTCCTGCTGGTGGGAATCTCAGACAATTGCATTTTTTCCCATAGAATAACGCGATACTGAAGCGATTTATTGTGAGTTCAATGTTTGAACTGATTCTATATTTAAACCTCACCATGGAAGGAAATGAGATAAATAGATACAATCTTGAATACTGTAATTAGGGCTGTGCCGAACAGTTTTGGTGCCCAAATTAAACCTCATAACTGACGCTTCTGATTCACCATTAATTACAAAAACTTCTACGGGCTTATTTGGTGCTTCCGTGGCTCCCGGGGTACATGCTTACCTTTGCTACCCTCTGTTACGCTACTGACTGCAATTATGATATGCATCGAAGCTGGCGATATGATAAGAAAATTATAAAATTTAGATTTATAAAATTGTGAAAAGTATATTAATTAATCATTTCCAAAATAAAATCTAAAAAAATTTCAGTGTATTTTTTCTATTCTAGATTCTCTGGCTTATGGCACTTAAGAAAGCCTTTTTAATCATACTTCGTCGCCCTGGCCGAACCATCATTACCCGCCTTCTTGTAGTTGGTAGAATCCATTACGAACCTTTTTAAAAAATATTTTCGTTCTGTGTACTGTACACTAAGAGAAATGTTTTTAACAAACCCATTATGAGTTCAGCCAAGCCCACGATGGAGAAGCCGGATGGTGAGGAACGGGGCTTAACATATCCTGACAGACCATTCCCCGAAAAATTCCTGATGTTTTTCGACATGTCTGGATTTAAAGCCGGGTCCTCAAGCGTAGGCCGCCGTCTAAAACATACTGCCATTTGGTCGTTTTCCGTAATGGAGTAAAAACAATAAAAATAAAAAAGTTGAATTCTAATGTTCATGTATAAATTGAAAAATGTGAACAAAATTATAAAAAATATAATAATTAATAAATTTAATACCAAATTTTTACATTAATAAAATTATTGAATAGAACTAAAAAATAGATAAAATTTGACACTAGAGGTGTACGTGTCGTCTTTTTCAGTTTATTAGAAGCAGCCATTTTGCGGTGATTTGGAAAAGGTAATTTCTTATAATATTTCTTATAAATAATGGAATTATCCGTGTTAAAAAAATTAAAAAATTTAGAAAATTAATTATTTAGAAAATTAAATATTATTTGATACAATAATAATAAATTAGATTATGAATTTGTAATGCCTTTTACTAGATGAAACTTTTAGGCCTAAATGTATATCCACGTGTTATTTTGTCGCGTGTGGAAATTAGTGTATGATAATCGAATGAGGAAATATCTAATTGATGCCGTATTGTAATGTTCGAAGTGCTAAGAAATACACTTAATTTTAATAAATTCATTAGCAAAATTATTTTTAATACAAATTCTTTTCCCACAGAAGTGAATATACCCATTGTTAGTGTTTCTTACTAATAAGTAGAAATAAATTTAAAATTATCATAAATTAATATGGAAAATACAACAGGTGAGGAAACAACTGTAAACTTTTAGTTTGTGAATGACTTAAAATGAAAATACAAAAACTTCACTAAATATTTGTGTACTATTAATATGTTACATAGAATTTATCAAAATTGGCTGACTTGCTATATCTTTTTATTTGTTTAATATACACTGGTGTGCAAAACTTAAGCAATGATATAATTTTTAAGCACACAGCTATGAAATTGTAGGACTTGTTGCGATCGGTACAATGAACACCCAATTTGATAGAAAGATGATTCATGTGCAAATATCAGGAATAAGATCATGGGTGATGTGAGTGAATGCAAAACATTGCAGTTGGTGTGTGCAGTGCAAGACTACAATAAAAAGAATGATGAAAGGCACTATTAAAGACATTTGCTACAAGTTTAAATGAGTTTATACAAGCAATATGGCTAGAAGAAACCATCTAGGTGATTTTAAACTTAGTAGAATGGTTCCCAGTTCCCAGATTTTGCACACCACCAGTGTGTATATATACAGTAGAGCGTCGATTTTCCGAATCAATTGGGGACTGGGGTTGTTCGTATAACTGATATTTCGGATAACCGATTTATGTACGAAAAAATAGTTTAACGTATCCGATGTTAAAATTTTTATCCGTTGCGTGTCGCTTCACGTTGAATTTTCGTCAATGTTAAGCTTAACGAAGACTATTGTATCATTAAAAATTATTTTTTTATTTTGTACGAACGAAATAAATATATTGAAAAATATAAAAACAATAAAAATTTATACTTCAGATGTTAATTTAGTATCAAAAACGTAAAATATTTGAGTAGCCCAAGACATAGCCAAAGATTGAAGTGCCACAGCACTGGCGAAAATTTAAATTTGCCGACTGGAATTCTTTCGGATGATTGACTTTCGGAAAATCGACGCTCTACTGTATATTATTTTATTTACAAAATTTAATGGCACCAGTAGTCGACTATTTAAAGCTGTTTTGGATTTTGATATTTTTCATTACAATGTGTGTAGTAAAATGAAAAGCAAAATTCATGTATGAAAATAAAGTTTATTCTATACTTGTTATGGTGGGAAAACATTTATTAGATCTTTGTTTATATTATGAAAAAAATTATTTAATCGTGCAACCCAATGTTCATTCAGTAGTTGACCAGCAGGTTGCACGATTGTGTATGGTAGTTGGCAATGGGGTTTTCCTTTGTTGAGAGCTTTTGATGTGACAACTGTGAAAGGGTAAGTAACTTAATAATAGGCATTTTGTAGAAAATACACACCTGAAATGTGGAGCCCTCATTATCTTCTGAAGACTTGACAAAGCCTCACTATGTGATTGACTTTCTATCAGAAGGGATTGTGTAATAATTTTTCCCATCACCATAAGACCATATTATTATGTATCATTGAGAATGGGGTTGTCTTACATTGCTTTCCGTGAAAATGACTTGTCTAAACCTATGCATAATTAGTGCTCTGACAGACTAATTTCGCACAGATTTCGGCTTGTGTTCCACTACAATCAGTTGACAGTAGGCACTCTCACCTTATATAGAACTTTATTTTAATCACAAGATTTTGATTTATGTTTACTGAAGCAAGTGTTTTGTTCTATGAAGTCTTTACTCCTTACTGATTAATATTTGATTCCAGTTTATAAAATGACAATGTGTTATTAAAAAAAGCTTAAATATTATAGAAAAATTAAAATAGTTAAATTTCAATAGAAAACAACAAAAAGCAATTAAAAATAAAATAATCAATTGAAACTAAAAATTTGCAAGAACTACAATGACAACAGTATGCTATGAATAGCATATGCGGAAATAATCTTGTTAATTAGTTTACCAATGAATAGTATAAAGTTTGTAATGAAACATGCAATTTTGTACTCAAATCCATTAGCTATCAGTTTTATTTTTCTCGCCTGCAGCTGGTTTGATCCACACAAATATCCTTTTCAGTTTGGTTTGAATTCATTTTCTTTATCTTTCTATCCAAAGGACAATTTTCTCAGTATCCTTGTCCACAGTGTAATTGTAGTCGTTGCAAAATATGAACTTTGATAGCTAAATACTTAATATTTAGCTATCAATTGTCTATTATTAACTATTATCAAACGTTAATATATTTAAAAGTATATTGAACATGATTTTTTTTTAACTCATCCTATTGGCAATGGGCAAGCCCACGCCCACAAAGGGACTATTGGGTGGTTAGAAATTGGTTAACTTATCTGGGAAGACCACCCAAAGAATTCTTCAGGTTTTTTGATCCTGGGCTCCCCAGAATGAAGATTGTTACTTTAACCATTCAGCCATCCAGATGTCTAACTGAACACATTAATACTGTTAAGAAAACATTCCGGTTGTTGTTAAAATCAGCGCTTCAGCGTCACTGCTTCAGCACTGCTGTATGACGTAAAACACGTGGTTTAACAACAGGACTGCTGCAGCAGTAAAGATGGCGGCCATTTGGAGTGCAGTTTATACATTTTGTGAACTTTTTAATTCTAAAATTAATTCTCGATCATCATCAACGCTGTTATTCTCGTCTTTTATCAATAAAAGGCCAAGAGAAGTGGAAGAGGAGGAAATTCTTATAGGAATAAATGAATCTCCAACAAAAAAGATAAAAATCATGGATTATGTCGAAGAAACCATTCCACGGTACAATGATATTGATTTTGAAGCACATTTTCGTCTCAAACGAGAAACCGTAGACTTTATTTTATGAAATATATTTCTACACAAGAAGTCAAACACTGGTAGTCCATCTTTATATGGAAGTCGGCTAGATAATTTTCATTGTAGACAGCTTTATGCTTTTCTGAGGTCTGTCTTATCAGGTAAATTACTGTACACAGTGTATTCATTAATTTTCATTTTCATATAGTAAAGGCTCTATGCCTTCATAAAAGACGTACTTTTCCTTTGTTTAAGGGTATTTGGGCAGTTTATTCTCTGTTGTATTCTAAGTAAACAATACATACAAGTACAGTACAGTATTTGCTGAGGAAACACGCATACTTATCCTTTTTTAACGCCATTCCCGATAATCCGGTATTTTCACAAACTCGGCCACCCTTCGGTCCACATTAGGCAGAGTTTTGGAGGCTACTGTATTAATTATTTTTTGTGTCTGTGTAAATACAAGAAAAGCCCTAATACCATTCTCTATAATGAACTGACTCAATTAACAAACTTTCCTTCATGTCTCAATTGCTTTCTCTCTGTATGCATTTTTCATTCTCTAATGCAGGGCTTCTTAAACTATGAGTTGCGACCCCATTTGGAGTCGCTTAGCGAAATCTTGGGGTCGCGAGAATTTAATGCAAAATATTGGAAATAATTTGTGAGAGTTTGAAAATGGTATGCTTTGTGTCATAGGTTTCATGAGTTGCGCTTTGTGTCACTTCTGGTGCAATGAGACGATTCAGCAACACTGATTGTAGTGTGAACTAGCATAGTGTTGTCGCTTTTCAGTAGTGATGTTCTGGATCGTTAAAAATATATATCTGCAGATACAGATACATATCATTAGTAGTAGATCTGCGGATACGGATATGGATCTCAACTTTCGTATTCAGTCGGTGCCAGTGCGTGTGACCTTGGACCGATAGTTGACACTTTGTGTTAGTAATGCGACGTGTTTTGACTTGCACTGCACGTTTTTGTTTATAGTGTAAAAGTGTGCAAAATTAGAATTCACCACAATGGCAGACAGGATAAAGTAACAAAAATTTTTGAATATAATTTTCCAATTAAACTATTTTTTGTGTCTTTATACAGATTCTATTTCGGGGGATTCCAACTTTACGGTAGAAACAGTAGCATGTGAAATTACAGCGATAATAATAGATTGCTGTATCCAAAGCACATGTACAATACAGATCCCAATCACGACAATATATATAACCCGAAACCTTAAAACTAACCTTAAACACAAACTTAACACTAATAATAGAAAAAGGGATAGAATTAAGAAGACAGAATAAATGGTAGATAAGATAGAAATAGGGATATCCGGGGTTTTGTCCCTTTTTTCGGCTTGTTTCTTTATGCATACTGTCGGGTGGGATAATACACGTCCTTCTCTTATAACTGGCCAATTCTCTTCTTTAATAATTATTTTTCCTTCCACTGTCGTCAATACGACCTTAAAATAGGATCTGAGGAATCTGAAAACCGAATATCATACACTAATGCTAATTTACTCACAGAATATGCCAAAGAAAAAAGATTATCAAGAGACCAAGATCCATTAAAGCAGTGGTCCCCAACCTTTTTATCGCCGTAGACCAGTCAACATTTGATAACTTTACCGTGGCCCACTGAGGGGGGACGTTGATTGTTCATATTTTAGATTGATTTAATTTAATAATTTTAATTTAACTGTATTTAAACATGCTTTCAAAATAAAATACAATTACACCAAAAAATGAATATAATGTGATTTAACATTTTAACTCACTAGAACGCTAAATCAATGAGAACCCTGAGCTTGTTTCTTTGCAACGAGGCAGTTCCATCTGGGGGTAATAGAAGACAATGACACTCGAAGTGTGTTTCTTATGTCCAGTTTATTCCGTTGTTCCGTCGTCTATTAAAAGCCGCACAAACCCGAGACAAATACACCATAGTAAATAAAATGGAAATAATTTAATGTTCCTTGGGCAGCCTGGGGTTGGGGACCACTGCATTAAAGTATTGGGAGATTAATAGTAAAAATTTTGGAGGTCTTAGTCACATGGCTCGCACATATTTATCGTCACTTGCAACAAGTGTTCCAAGTGAGCAGTTTTTTAGTGCAGCAGGAATTATTTATGATCCTCATCATAATAGACTTTTCAGGGATAAAGCTGCCAAGTTACTCTTTTTGAAGTACAATTTACTATTAATTAATTTTGATTATGACATTTAATTTTTTGAAGTTTCTAAAAATGTGATTATTTTATCTGATAATTTGATAATTATTAAAACCTCGGTATACGTCTTTAGNATAACTTATATTTTATAAGAAATAAAAGTTTAAAAAATTAATAATTTACTATTTAATAATTGTAAGTGAGCGTTTCATCTGAATTCAGTTTCATAAATATGTAAGGTATTAAAAAATTGCCTTTTCAAAATGCCGGTCGTACATCTTATACATATTCCATACAGTTCTCGTAATCACTGCAAAATTAGCCTTAAATCAATTTGTATATTAAATTTTTATTACATTTAGTTGCCATTCAAATTTAATATCTTATTAAAATAATAAAAATGGAAAAAGCTTTAAAACTTCATTATATTTTAATACTATTTTCATAAAATTACTATGAAAACATTATGTATATCTTAGACATAAAAATTAAAATACTGTACAGTACATTAATAGAATCATGTCAATTTTAGATAATTCTTCAAATTTTTAACAATTTATAAAACAGTCGATAAATTGGTTCCATCATTTAGTAAACACACGTTATATCAACAAACATTCATAAAAGCTTCAAAATATTCTTCTGTTTACCATTTGGATTCCGCTGTCATCAATCAACAGTTCTCATACTAGCTGTGTAATTTTCTCGCTGCAAGTTTTTGTCTGTCCAAATTAATAGTACGGTGGAAAAAGGCATTCGATAGATAGACGACGGGAGAAAACAACCTAAGTCTATATTCACACGTTCCAGTCATGGGAACGGCTTCATTTCCGCTAATGATAAAGAGCGGGAAAAATATGGCAAAGATGATCCCGCTGGTAATGAAAGAGGAGGACAACGACGTCAGGACGGCGAGTGGCAGGCCAAAACCTATAAAGTAAGGCCAATTCATCTCAATAAATGCCAACCTCCTATGCAGTTCCCATCCCATGTTGATCCACTTATACTCGAAGGCATAAAATGAATACAACATACACAGATGCACTATTCCGGCTACCTGGCCCAGAATGTATACCGGTAATAGTCTCACCAGATAGCTCTGCATCAGAAATAAAACCTGAATCAAGAAACTGAACAGATTGTCAGCCCACGTCTTGCTAAATCCTCCCACGTACTGGGGGCGGCCGCGAATGTGCCTGTAAGCAGTGTTGGCAATGTCTTGGAACCACAGGCTATTGATGATGCGACTCAGCAGGAATAGAGGTAGCACCCAAAGTGCATCAAACACACAAGACAGAATTGGTCTCAACCAACTCCACACAAAAGCAGCCATACTGGGGCTGTGACTAAACACAAAATTCATAAGTTTATGAAGACCAGGTAATACTAAGTAAGAGAAAATTGCGATACTTGCCCAAAATATCCCACCATTGAGCAAACAACACTGGAATATTCTTATAGAAATTTTTGTCTCTTCACTTTTGATTTCAGGGATTCGATTCGATTCTTGTTTTCTCCTCCTTGACAATGTTGTTGTTACTAATTGGTTAACGGGCTTTGTTTCTTTCTCTTTATTCATGTCTCGAATCGATAATATACCCCATATAGAGTCTTTGGCTCCCGTTACAATCCCCATAAACACTCTCATTAAATTATCCATTCTCTATGACTTATGAGGGCATCCCTTACTTCTTAGCACAACCTCTTCCTCCGAGTCTTTTCTCTCGAACAAAACGCCACCTATAATTCCAATTATTTAAACCGAATCATTTTCACGCCCTCTATATTGTTCATAAAATTATTATCTATCGATAAAACACCAGTTAAATACTCGTTAACTTTTAATTCGAATTTTTTAATTTACTGTATAAATAATTTAATTCTACAAATCGTAAATAAATCGGAGAAAACGTCCTCGAAACAAAGAACTTATGACGTAATACTGAAAATTTTTCGTCATAACGACGGTTAAAAGTTTTTTTTAGTATTTAATGTTAATTAACTGAAACAGACTAAAAATATACTATTTTAATAATTTAGTTGATAATTTAAATTTATTATACATCAAAGAGTTAAAAAATAAAATAATTTCATTTTCTAGCCAGCATATTACGTCACACATTTAAATTTTTAACGGTTATTATGCTTTACGTGGTATAAATATTAATTAAGTTTTCTTAAAGAAAAAATGTTTGTATTTATTAATTAATCATTGCTATAATTAACTTTTGTAACAAATTTTGAAATGTGTTCATTATTATTGTGTTTAACACAATAATAATGAAATAACTTTATAATTTCGTAAGAGGAAATGGTTCTTTTAAGTGGGGAAAAAATAATTTTTTGTCCTCATTATTAAAATTATATATGATTTAATAGAATTGTATCTTTCTTTTACTTTTATTGATATTTTATGGATATTTCTCATACGTTAAACCATTTGCTGAATAATTTTGGCAACAATAGGTTATAGAGATGGCACTTAAGGCGGCGGCATATTTCTTTGCGGGACTCGGAACCGAATTCTGGCAAATCTCAGAGCTTTTTATGAGTTCGTGGATATTGTACGGGTTTGATATAAAGGTCGCCTTAGTACCCATAGGACAGAAAGAGTTAAAATTAAAAGTGCACGTGATAGCTATTTTCAGGTCTCTTAACTTTTCATTATAGTAATTACCAAAAGCGAACTGTAGTATATTGTTATAGCTGGACTTTCAGGAAAGGAAGGAAAATTATATTGGTTTCATGTTCGGTCTATTGTCCATTGAATTTACACTGTACCGGTACATTGTATGAGAAAATTCATCCAACACGAAAGCTTGGAAAGTCGATTATTTATATCGGTAGTGAGTAGAAGTTGAAAGAATGAGATCGATCTAACCGGTACCTTGCTGATCTGAAGATTCACAGGCAGTCTCATTTTCTTTAAATAAGAATCCCGAAGGGAAAATCAATTCAATTGAAGTTCTGGTAGCACTCGTCAAAAATCTAGGCAGTCATTGTCAGGATTCTATTTCTGATCTCCCTGAATAGTAAACCGAAGCTAAGACGCAGTTCTCTGAATCTGTGATCGAAATGTTTTGTAATCGGAAGTCTCAGTTCGGTTCTATGTATATTGCATGGTCACTCTATACGAGTCTTTAGAAAAGAGAAGCAGTGGCGCATTATAGCTTCATGGGCCGAAGCGAATTTAAATTAGCAAGCCCCATGTATAATGTTCACTTCAGACATTTTACTTCGAAGAAAGTTTTGGGGAAATGATTGGTTTTGTGCCTCCTGCTGGTGGGAATCTCAGACAATTGCATTTTTTCCCATAGAATAACGCGATACTGAAGCGATTTATTGTGAGTTCAATGTTTGAACTGATTCTATATTTAAACCTCACCATGGAAGGAAATGAGATAAATAGATACAATCTTGAATACTGTAATTAGGGCTGTGCCGAACAGTTTTGGTGCCCAAATTAAACCTCATAACTGACGCTTCTGATTCACCATTAATTACAAAAACTTCTACGGGCTTATTTGGTGCTTCCGTGGCTCCCGGGGTACATGCTTACCTTTGCTACCCTCTGTTACGCTACTGACTGCAATTATGATATGCATCGAAGCTGGCGATATGATAAGAAAATTATAAAATTTAGATTTATAAAATTGTGAAAAGTATATTAATTAATCATTTCCAAAATAAAATCTAAAAAAATTTCAGTGTATTTTTTCTATTCTAGATTCTCTGGCTTATGGCACTTAAGAAAGCCTTTTTAATCATACTTCGTCGCCCTGGCCGAACCATCATTACCCGCCTTCTTGTAGTTGGTAGAATCCATTACGAACCTTTTTAAAAAATATTTTCGTTCTGTGTACTGTACACTAAGAGAAATGTTTTTAACAAACCCATTATGAGTTCAGCCAAGCCCACGATGGAGAAGCCGGATGGTGAGGAACGGGGCTTAACATATCCTGACAGACCATTCCCCGAAAAATTCCTGATGTTTTTCGACATGTCTGGATTTAAAGCCGGGTCCTCAAGCGTAGGCCGCCGTCTAAAACATACTGCCATTTGGTCGTTTTCCGTAATGGAGTAAAAACAATAAAAATAAAAAAGTTGAATTCTAATGTTCATGTATAAATTGAAAAATGTGAACAAAATTATAAAAAATATAATAATTAATAAATTTAATACCAAATTTTTACATTAATAAAATTATTGAATAGAACTAAAAAATAGATAAAATTTGACACTAGAGGTGTACGTGTCGTCTTTTTCAGTTTATTAGAAGCAGCCATTTTGCGGTGATTTGGAAAAGGTAATTTCTTATAATATTTCTTATAAATAATGGAATTATCCGTGTTAAAAAAATTAAAAAATTTAGAAAATTAATTATTTAGAAAATTAAATATTATTTGATACAATAATAATAAATTAGATTATGAATTTGTAATGCCTTTTACTAGATGAAACTTTTAGGCCTAAATGTATATCCACGTGTTATTTTGTCGCGTGTGGAAATTAGTGTATGATAATCGAATGAGGAAATATCTAATTGATGCCGTATTGTAATGTTCGAAGTGCTAAGAAATACACTTAATTTTAATAAATTCATTAGCAAAATTATTTTTAATACAAATTCTTTTCCCACAGAAGTGAATATACCCATTGTTAGTGTTTCTTACTAATAAGTAGAAATAAATTTAAAATTATCATAAATTAATATGGAAAATACAACAGGTGAGGAAACAACTGTAAACTTTTAGTTTGTGAATGACTTAAAATGAAAATACAAAAACTTCACTAAATATTTGTGTACTATTAATATGTTACATAGAATTTATCAAAATTGGCTGACTTGCTATATCTTTTTATTTGTTTAATATACACTGGTGTGCAAAACTTAAGCAATGATATAATTTTTAAGCACACAGCTATGAAATTGTAGGACTTGTTGCGATCGGTACAATGAACACCCAATTTGATAGAAAGATGATTCATGTGCAAATATCAGGAATAAGATCATGGGTGATGTGAGTGAATGCAAAACATTGCAGTTGGTGTGTGCAGTGCAAGACTACAATAAAAAGAATGATGAAAGGCACTATTAAAGACATTTGCTACAAGTTTAAATGAGTTTATACAAGCAATATGGCTAGAAGAAACCATCTAGGTCAGGGGTGGCCAACCTTTTGCATACCATGCGCCAATTTTTTGATAGACGAGTTCAGATGCGCAGTGGTGTACCGTGGGTGTTAGCCGCCCGGGGCGGAGAAAAATTTCAGCCACCCTTTAATCAGGTATTTCAATTTAAAAGATCAAAATTCAGTTGTGTGAAAAAAAAATCAATAAAAAATGCGGTGGTGGTGTAGTTACCTGTACAAAATAGTCCCATTTGACATTAGTGGCATACACGATTGCGAATGTATCGGGAATCGTAGAAGCAAAAAAAAAAAAAAAAAA
>NW_019386477.1:105564-128533 GCF_000671375.1 Centruroides sculpturatus | reverse complement strand
ATAACTTTGTTAAATTTCTTCTGATTTTAATTTGTAAGTAACATTTTATTATTTTTATTAATCATGAATTGCAAAAGGGCAACAGAAAAATAAAAAAATGACTAGAATCACAACGGAACTGAAAAAAGAGATTGTTGAGAAATATGAAGGTGGCACGCGTGTTCGAGATTTAACGAGATTTAACTGTTGCATTCCGTATTCCGAGAACGACAATATCAACAATCGTAAAAAATAAAGACATTATTAAATTTGCTAACGTTGCGAAAGGGGTTAAATCAATTTCTAAACAGAGATCAAAGACATTAGATCATGTCAAGAAATTGCTTTTGCTTTGGATAACTGAAAAACAGTGTGCTGGCGACAGCGTATCGGAAGAAATTATTTGCGAGAAAGTTAAAAGGATACATTCTGATCTCACGAAAAATCAAGCAGAAACTAGCGAGGAAAGCCAGGTGTTTAAAGCCAGCCATTTTTTTACATGAGAATGGATTAATCATTTTTACATTACTTCTTATGGGAAAGGTTGGTTTGGTATACGTCCTATTCGGTATAAGTCCAAACACCAGGAACGGATTAAGGTCGTATACCGAGGTTCCACTGTATAATATAATATAACCATGATGATTATTTCAATTAGCATTAGAGGTTTGATTTCACTATAAAGATAGTTAAATTAATACCTTATACTGGTAATTTACTATAATTAATGTTTAAATATTTAATTTTTGCAATATGAATGTGCCAAATATGTGATTTTAAGAAATAAAAAGTGATTTGAATTAAAGTTATTAGTATTTTATTGCTAAATACTGTGTTTCCCCGAAAATAAGACATCCGCAGAAAATAAGACCTAGCACAGATTTTGCTGAATTGCGAAATATAAGGCCTCCCCTCGAAAGTAAGACCTAGCAAAGTTTTTTTTACTTGTAACAGTCATTGACAGATGCTTGAAAGTGGCCGTTGGCTTTTTGAAAGTACAGCCACTGATTGGTCAGCAGACAATTACGCCACATAATGATTTTCATAAGACTATGGCTTGGGAATCACAGATTTGCATAACGTTACGGCTGGTGATGGCTAATTGGTCGGGCGGGAATCATGCCACATGACATTTGCATAGTGCTACGGTTCAGTAAGCATTAATTGGTCATCGAGTCCGATGTTGACGCTATAAAAAGGCGACATACAGGATATACGTCACTCTCATCTAAGTTCGACTTGGGAATTTTGTTCAGTAATAAATGTGAATTCTTCTTCCTGGAAAAAATAAGACATTCCCTGAAAATAAGACCTAGTGCATTTTTCAGAGCAAAAATTAATATAAGACACTGTCTTATTTTCGGGGAAACACGGTATCTTTAAAATTTCATATAAGTAATGAAATTCATTAAGATAAAAGATCCGTTAAAGATCCGCTAAAAAGTAATGGATACGGATCTTTTTTTCCCTCGGATATCCATGGATATGGATATGGATATCCGGCACATCACTACTTTTCAGTGTATTCAGTTGTCTCTGTTCCATTGTAACACAAGAGTGAACTGTGGTAGTATACCATTATTGTTTTTGCAAATTTGTATATATCTTTATTTTATATTTTTTGGGTCATGAAAAAAATCACAATCATAAATGGGGTCGTGAATAAAAAAAAGTTTAAGAAGCCCTGCTCTAATGCTCTTACTGCTGAGACATTCAAATTGAATTCAGCTAATGTTTCTGATGTAGCATTGCAGTTTAAGTATTTTAATGGAATGAAATTTTCTAATCTTGTCTCTCTTATGGCAGGTGTCAAGATGTCTACCGATTTGCAATGGATGGTTATTCGTAATTGTTCGAGTTTTCTGGTGAAGAAAAGAAATATAAGAAAATATTTCAGCACAGTAAGTTAAATTATTATGCAAGAAATGTAATTTTTAGAAACATTATGTATTTTTGTGACAACTGAGTGAATTACAAATAAAACATTCAATGGTAATTTTGGTATTTCATGGAATAAGAATGAACCAACATTGTAGATCTCAAATGCTTAGCTATGGCAGTGGCAGAATGATAAGCAATGAAAATTCTTCAAAATGTGATTAAATTTTCAGTTTTTTGAAAATTTAAACATTACATCATGTGTGATTTATAATTGAAAAAAAAAATCTCAAATTTCTTGAAAAGGTGTCAGAAATTTCAAATACAGTAGAACCTCAATTATCCAGACTAATTGGGGATGAAGTTAGTCTGGATAAGAAAAAATTCGATAATCGAAACAAATACTTTAATTTGTCTTTTAATGATAATACAACACATTTTCTTTTCAATGACATATCGGTAATATTAAAAATAAATACCGTATTTAAATCGTGATCAAACTTTCAAGAAACAAGTGTTTGTACTGAATTTGGACTACTACTGACCAGCGCTAACAGACTACCTATTGTTTAAAAGGCCCTCTGGTGGCACAAGAAGATGGATTTTATAAAATAAAAAGCAGTTGAAACTGCATTTTTATGAATAAAAATTTGACAAACTATTTATGATGAGTAAAATTTTTTCGTCGTGTTCGTGGCTTTTAAGTAATGCATAAACTTTCGAGGCGTGAGGCCCTTCGGACTGCGAGGCATAGGCGGTGGCCCACGTCGTCCATGGTCATAGAAATGATGTAATTTGAATATAAATTATTTATAAATACGTATGTCAAGTTATATTTTTATTACGACGTAAAATATAATTAAGAGTTTACGACCACTGTGCTGGGTGAGACGTTGTTGAAACAAAAAAAGTTATGCATTCCATCACGTACATAAACAGTGTCGTAATTTGCCAAGTGCAAATCAGCAAATTCGTAAAATTTTTGTTTATTTTGAACAATCTGGATAATAGAGATCTGGATAATCAAGGTTCTACTGTATATATAAGAATAGAAAATTAGATTATAGTAACAGTTTAAACATGTGTTCTACTTGGCATAAGAATGTTAGCTCCATTCTTATTCTGGAAAAGGCTATAGAGGCTTTGTAAAATTTATTTTATTTTATTTGCTTTCAAATTCTTAAAGTTTTACTGTGTTTCTAGTAAAGCATTTCTTTAATTTCATATCTGAAAAATGACAATAAAACTTTAAGAATTGGTCTTACGAGAAACCGAGTCTGCATTTTTATCATTATTGATGAATTGTTTTCATTTGAATTGCAGTATTATATATAATAATAAAATGAAAATTCCTTTTTATTTTATATTTTTGATTTTATAAAAAAAATAAACTTTCTACTTTCTCATAATTTCTGTCATGTGCAAAGTCAGTAGAACTCAATATAGAGAAGAAAGAATATATTCATTCTTATGTGCATCAAAAGTATCTTTATAAAGATGATTTCACACATTTGATATTTGCCGAATGCCAAGCAAACAAATCTACTCAGTAATGGCCAATATCGAATGGATTTGTCCCCTTTGATTTGACACAGTACTCCTACTGATGTGGAGTTGGAAACTGCAAATACCAAATATTTGTTGAGCGAAGTTGCAAATAAATCATCCATACCACTCGGTATTGGCCAGATGTTTGTTTGTCATTCAGCAAATACCAAACAATATTTCTGTTAAGGCAGCTTTGAGCAAAGTTCTGCAATTTGCTGGTGGCAAGATGATGATAGTTTTATGGAAAATGAAAAACTTCAAATTTTGTCAGCTAAGATTCACTTCTTTAGATCATAATTAATATAAATTTCAAAAGTTTAAATTTTTTGGAAGCAAGAAAAAGTAAGAAAGATGAAGGGTTAATGACAGGAAGAGCATTTGGATGTAAGACAAAGCAGTGACTTCACAGAAAAAGAGACTAATAATACTGAAATGGGAATAGCAGGAGATTTATGTATAAAAATGTGTAGCAAATCTTTCTCTTATATCCAATTTAAAGTTTAAAAAGTTTTGCAAGATTTGACGTAACATGAGGCTACCATCAATCTTCATATTATGTAATGTTATGATGATTGATATTTTCAGCAACTTAGTTAAATTAGAAATAATATGCAGCAATTGAAAATTCTAAAACAAAAAACATGCGCTAATGCTATTTCCAGTTTTAAACTTTTTTGAATATTTGTTTCTTCATAGGATCCTCTAAACTTGAAAAATATTCATTCTCCTCGCTACAGCGGCATGATTCACAGGAAGGCCATAGCAATCGAACCCCATACGAGCGGCAAGGGAATCAATCTTCTGTACAAGAAGAGAAAATGTAAGATTTTATTTTAAAAGTTGTTTGCAATCATCTGTAATTCCAAATTTTTCTGTGTGATTGACAATTTATATTTAAGTAGTTGTTTTGCTAATTTGATTAATAGTACTGTTCATAGATACCATGTACCATGTTGTGATGATTTTATTTCAGTTCAAAACAAACCAGTAAGAAATTTAGCTAAAATTCCACTGACAAAAGGAGCCAGGAGAAGTATGACTAGTATCAAAAAGTTTGTCAAGTCCAATCGTTATAGGCGTGACTTGAAAATGGTAAATGTCCTTTTAAACTTTAAATTGCCATATTTACTGTAAAACAGTATTTCTAATGGAAAAATTAAACCACGAAATGCACTATTTTTATAGGCAACACTGCGTCGAGCAAGCGCCATTTTGAGAAGTCAGCGTCCGATTGTTCCCAAGAGAAACTTTCACAAAAAACCAGAATAATGTGTTTAGAAAGAGAGTCAATAAAGTGATTTCTTGTGTTTATTATTAGATTTTTATTACAATTATACAAATGCACAACATTGACAAAAATATTGTTGACTAGGATTTTTTTTTATGCCAACATCAACATTAAAAGCAGAAAAAATACAAATAGAATATAAATTCATTTAATTTTAAAACATCTCAAAAATAGTTTTGTTTTTGTACTTTAATTTTATGATTTTGTTCTTAAAATTTTTCATGGATACACAATTAACAAAGCCATGGAACTTTTAATGTTATGAATGGGCAAAAAGTAGTAACTGCAACAATGCATTTAAAGTATATTGCACAGGGACAAATAAAAATACGCAGCCACTCTTGACATTCAGCTGCTGAGGTCTCTGAGATCGCTGAGGAATCCCTCGGGAGTCAATAGATGATCACTGCCTGAAAGAAAATTCATTGGTTTTTGATGGGAAATAAATTACTATAATAATTTGTAGAAATTAAAGTTAAATCAGCTGATATATGACTTATATTAACTACATTATCAAGAAATATAAGCCTAAGTATTCTACATGAAGACCTGATATAATCTTAAGTATGCTACATAAACTGATCTTGGTTTTCCCTCAAACCTATAGGTTGGTAGGAAACATGGTAAAGAAAAAATAACAATTGAGCTATAAAGCTTTCCTGTCTTGGGTGAGCAGTTTTACCAAGTGGTGAAACTGCTCATCCTGCTTGGTCTTTTAACAGTCCAAGATATTCAATTCTAGGTCTTCCATGACTTTACTGGAAGGTAAGATAGAGGGGAATGTGCACATCTATGAAGAATTTCTGATGTCTGATCGAAATGTTCCTCTTCCTCTATTGTTGCCAAAAGTTGGTAAAGTGTCTTCATTTCTCCTCAGATCTGTCCACAATACATGTAGCAGTTGTCACAAGCACCAGAATTCAAATGCTCCCAGTTTACGTTTTTATGCCTCCCGTAGTATCCAAATTTTCATGCCATTCAATGCTATACTTCACACAAAGCTTTTGATAAAACGTTTTCTAATTTCTACTGAAATATTTTTTGCCCTCTCTTTTTGTAGAAGTCTTGTTTTGATTGTGCCATCCTAGCAGATACATCTCTTATGTTTCTTCCATCAGAGGAGATTATACTGCCTAGGTATGGGAAACACTTTGATTTTTTCACCCTCTAGCCCAGTGATTTTCAACTGCTGTACCACAAAAATTTTGGAAGGTTTTTAAATAAATTATTTTTGAAAAACCCAAAGAACAATAAGTGTACTGTACATGTTAAAATTAAAACTTCTAAACTGATTTTACGAGCTTTTCATTGTTATAATAAATAAACATATACATAATTATAGTAAAAAATATATATTCATAAGCAAAATTATCTGTTCACAACACCAGGCTATTTCATTTAAAATGAGAAATTTTCTTTCAATCAAAAACATATCTATAATTGTCTATATTTATTTCAAATTATTTTAACTTAGAAATAGTGGGACATTGGGCAGATTTCTAAAGGCTATTATGCCACTTTTAAACACAAATTAAGACAATGTTAATTGCTTTTCTTATATAAATGGAAAGTATAAATTTAAATAACTATTGTGCTGTTTTATTTAATTCACAAAAAATATAGATAGAGCAAATTAGGTTAAGTGGCAAGTAATATGATGATAGAATGTTTACAAACACAACTTTATAAACCATGATTTATTCTGCAGAAATTTATAGGTTCAAGTGTGCAGTGAGATAAAGGTTGAAAAACTGCTCTAACCAAACATATACACCTTCCTACCCTTGTGCATTTCATTACCTTGGTCATTGTCTTATTAATTTTCATGTTTCATCTCTGTTAATATTTAATGAGATTGGAAAGTGCTTGCTGGAGTCCATCTTCGTCTTCAGCTATTAGGGCAATGTCATTGGTGTATCTTATCATAGTCAACAATTTTCCATTTATTTTTACTCCTGATCTGTTGGTAGCAAGGAATTTTTTTAATTGCTTCTTTTACTTATTGAGTAGAAATGGAGAAAGACCACATCCCTGCCATATTCCTTTTTTGATTTTTGCTCCTCTTCCCAGCCTATAAATGCTGTCTAGTTTTTATGTAGTTTTAAAATATAATTCTTTTATCTCTGTAGTCAGCCCTAGCATTTTCAGTACTCTGAACATGATCTCCCAATCAATATTTTTGAAAGCTTTCTTGATATCAATAAATGCAATTAATATTTGTCTATTAACATGAATAAGCCATTTGATTATCAATCTTAAGTTTAGTATTTCTTCCCTTCCCTATTGAAATCCAAACTGATCATCTAATAAGCTCTGTTCTATTCTTCCCTGTAGTCTTTGATAGATTATTCTGCATAGTATCTTTGATGCATGTGACAGCAGAAAAATGTGAACAACAGAAGTTTCTGTTGTTCACATTTTTCTGCTTTCTTTTTATTCAGAATAGGTATTAACTTGAAGTCTTCTGGTATCTTACCAGTTATTACATTTCATTCAAGTTGTAAAGTTGATGTAAACTGATATGTATTTAAATTTAATTTGAATTTTTTTTATTTTAAAAACATTAAACATGTATGTGCTTATGATTATTTTTACTTACTATCTAATGCAGCTATTAAAGAGTGAAAGTTTTAACAAGTTTCAATACAGTCAAAACCTCAAATGTTAAATTTATTCATAACATTCCAATATTTTCAATTTGTTTCAGAACATCAATTTAGCATTTAAATTGAAACAACATATTTATGTTGGCAATTTAAAAAATAGTAGCTAATGGGATTTACACAGTACAATTAATTTTTTACAGTTTACTCCGTAACTGATTGAATGAGGATACAATGTAACCAGTGTTGCTAATTCTGTAGCTGAAAACAGCTATATTGTTCTCATAAACCACATTTCAGACAAGAAAATAGCCTAATTAGATTTTGCACTTACTAATATTTATTTTTTATTAACTTTTAAAACAGTTAAGTTTATAACAGATCATCATATTTATAATTAAAATTTCTGTGACAGGTTTACTGCATTGGTTTACAGAGGTTTGAAAAAAATTCTATATTAAAATATTTACAAGAATTTTTTTAATGCAGTGTTGACCTTAAGTGTAGACATTTCAGTATCAATATTAACTTTAAGATATATTTACTGAAGTGATTTTATTAAGATGAAAACTAGAAAAAAACCATATTAAATGTTCATTACTACTAATATCAAAATGAAGAGTTTCCTATGATAACTTTAGAAAGAAGCTAACTAGAATTTTAAAAATTTACTTCCACATACCACAGCCATAACAGAAAACTGTAGAATACCCCAAATACCTACTTTTTTTAATTGTAAAAATTTTTAAATGCATGACTTTTTTGTTAAAAACAAAGGATTCCAAAATATACTGATTTTGATGAATGTTTTCTTGGCTGACAATTTCAGATTATTAACAGTACTATCTGATTATATTAGGTGTCTCTGATAGAATATCGTTTCTTTTTGTTAAATTTTTAAGTTAATTTGTTTGGCCAATTCAAATTCTCCAAGTAAAGGAAAAAAAAAACCACAGAGGAAATCCTCCATCCTCATTAGATTGAAATTCAAGGGATGAAATATTCGCGACTTCAAATTATCAGAGATTTACATATTTCCGTAAAATATGCCAAATGTCACATAACTGATGTAATTTATTAAGCAAATGGAATATGGCTACACATATACTGAATGCTATTTTCATTAATTAATAATATAAATAAACTGCAGGTAAACAGCATGTGTCCTGTAATAACTTCACTGTTTGCCAGTTAGGTTTAAAAAAAAAAAGTAATTTCCTGGAAATGTAGCCCAAAAAGTAGCAAGTCATCCAAATTAGTAGCCTAGAGCCCTATAAACATCTCAATCTGCTATTTGTAGCCCAATCTTGCAATCCCAAAATCCAACCGTATTTTACGAGATAAGGAAAAAAAGGATATTCCATAGGTAAAGTGTTACTGTTTGTGTTACTGTAAAAGCAAAGCCACATTGACCAGATTAGAGTTGTTCTTGGTCTAGTTTTATAGTATGGAGACAATTCAATCTAAACAAACAAGTTAACATATGCATTCCCTAAAGCTCTGTATCCTGTTATAACAAATGGTTTGAAATCTCATTAGCTTGTAACTATACTGAGTTTGAATTAATGAAGATTTCCTGTATGTGTTTTTTGTATCCCATTTAAAAAGATTTGCAACCAAAAGAAGGTTTGTATTTATAATGAGAACCCTTCATTTTGTTTGTCAAATTTGGAGTTTTTCTAATTGCTGGAGATATAAAGCAGCATCTAGTTGTTGATTCCAAATGAAGTGCAGTATTCTCTCACATTCCCATCATACACACAACATTTTTCAAAAATGAAGGCTATACTTTAGTTCTGGAGCTTGAGTGGCCTTTGGATAAACCACTGGAGATGTCTTTTACAAATGGCATATAATATCCAATTATCTTGTTTCACTTACTATTCTGTTTGCTCTTGCCTAGCAACACATACTGATAATTGTTTCAGGTGATTTTGTTCTGTAAGATCACATGGAACCAATATCATGCATCCCATTCTTGTTCATTTTCCTTACAGCTATATCTTCTGTTTTGCTGTGCAGATTTACAGCTATATCTTCTCTTTTGCTGTGCAGATTTTGAGTCAGCCTGAGCTGAAAGAGTCTATGTCAGGTGAAAGGGAAAATATGTGAAATTTTACACATGGATCTGATCTCTTTCAGTTGGATTTATCTTTATCACATATAAATTTATTGTTTTTACCTTTTTTTTAGAAATTACTGTTCCATGTAGCAACTCCCACACATATGGCCCTTTCATCTAACATAGACCCTTTCTATTTAGACTGATTCATGTCTACTCTTGTTACACAGTCTATAGTTTTGGGTCAATTTCCATTACTGCAGCAATTTTGGCATTTTCTAAGTCAGATCATCCAGAGTCTAAAGAATGGTTTAAAAAATTTAAAGAGCGAGGATTTTGATCCTGTCATGTACACTACACATGTTGGTTGCTGTAACCATTGTTACCCTTTCATAAATATATGATAAAGTTCATGTGGCTTTATGTATCTTAAATGTTCTTAACAATATTCATAATGGTTTTTTGATTAATAAAACTTATTAATTAGCAATTAATACTTAACTTGTATAATACATCAATCAACTACTATAGCATGAAAACAAAATTTAGAAAAAAAAAGACATTAATGGCTAGACCCAATATTTATCCATAGGCTTCTTTTATATCTATAAAGTAGAGAATGTAATATGCATACACAATTGAATTATTTATGCATTTATATGGAGTGTCTATATTTTTGGTCAAGATTTGTAAATATTAAAATGTTGAAAACTATCTTATATTATTTATAATGGTGTACATAAATAATAATCTTAATGTTCTTTCAAATTTAATGAAATTTTGAAATTATTTGTTACTATGTCAAGTACAGTACATTTTAATAATAATGAAAAATAAAACCCACAATGTGAAAAAATAGGTATGTAAATATACAAAGCACAGTAATTATATTATTAATTAGTTGATTAGTATTTATATTTACCGATTATAACTTCCCAATTCTTTTGTTCTTTGGTAACTTCATATGCACATCTCATTTCAGAATAAGTGACACCACCCACAATGAATATAATTAGTCTAGGAAAATTCTTTACATTAGGAGCATTTTTATCTTTGAGCCATTGTCTATATCTTACACTGAAAATATATTATTTGATTATTATAACAAATGTTTTATATCTAATATGTTCTTTTGATTTAACCAAAAAAATTACCTAGTGGGAGGAGCTCTACCATATCCAGTTGTAGCAGTTCGAGCGACAAGAAAAGGAAAATGCTTGACATCTAACCTATCTTCAATAGCATCCTACAAAAAACTGCAAATTATTATATTTGTATTATAGAAATATAACATCATTTACTTTGATGCATAATTATTGACACGGCTTACCTCCATGATATCTTTAATTACAGGAGTCCATCTGGACATCTGATATGTTTGTTCTGAAATACGTTCCTTTCGTGGCACCTGATAGAGTTTTCTACGTCCAGCCTATTAAATACCCGAGGAATGATTTACTGCTCAGAAAAAATTATATTTTAAAAATTTAAATTGTTGCCTGTAGATAATGATTTTTTAAATGTAACAACATTTAATAAATTATAATTGATTCTGTTTAATATAATATATTGACTCCAAGGCAAATTATGTATATTATAAAATGAACTACCAACTACCACTAGTAGTACTCTCACCGCCATAAAAATTAGCACACCAAGAAGGAATTGAAATTGTACATGTGTGAGTGTAATGGTATAAGTAAGTAATTACAAAATGAAAGCAAAACAATCATTTATTGCAGAAAACACTACAAATGAAAGGAGGTTTTAATAACCTGTTTCATAAATATACAATGTAATACAGGCAGCATGAAGGCATAAAGATGTCTTGCAGCATCTCAGTCCACAGTTGCTGCAAGCAGTCCTCTAGTTTAGCCAAACTTAGGCAAGGGGTGGCAAATCTGTGTCACATAAGGAGAAATCATCTGGCATTTAATAGATGATAAATCGAAATTGTATGATATATCTTTTTCAATCATCCTATTGGTTTATCATCTGATCATCCTTTTAGCCAGTTTTTTTACATTTATTCTAATTAAAGCATATGCATTTAATTTCTTTTTAAAGTTTTAGACTTAGAATAATGACATTTAAAGAAAGTAAAAATATACATGGAGTGCGGCATTAACAGCTTTTTACTTTTAACAAACTTATGTTCATCATCTTCAGGCAAATGAAATTTAAAATAAAGTAAAAATATTTACTTTCTTTTCATGTGATATTTCATATGAAGTTTAAGTTGTATTATATCTAAAACTTTGGCACACAAACATCTTTAAAGCTAAGTATGCTTACTATATGGTATATGGGCTCAAAAAGGTTTACCATCCCTGGTCCTAGGCTGTACAACTTGGCATCCCAGGTAATCCCAGACATGCTCAATTGGTGATAAATCAGAGAACCAGGCAGGCCAGGGAAGTGTGGAAATGCAGTAGAAGTAATCCTATAACACCCTTGCCATGTGCTATCTCTCATTGATAAGGAGATAAGGAGGGGCAGCTGCCACATGTGTTGCATCTCATGAGATGCAACACGTGGCTGCACAAGGGCACACCCAGAGAAGGGCTAGGGAGGACAGCTGCCCCTCCCTAGAAAAATTGTAATTGACACACAGTACAGATGTATCAATTGGCTTGCAACTCTATGATGAAAGCAAAGGAAAAAATTTGAAAAAAATTTGTAGGTTTTGTGGAACTAAAAGCCTCATCAATCACAGAAGCAATTGACAATTTTATGGTTGGTTAGAAACTTCCACCAGAATATTGCATTGGATTTGGTTTCGATCGCTGCTCTACAATGGCAGGCAAAGAGGATAGTGTACAAGCAATTTTAAGGAAGAAATATTCTCGAGGAATATACTTTCACTGCTCAAGACACAAACTCAATATTGTGGTGAATGATACAAACAAGGTACCTGAAATTAAAAATATTACTGCCACTATAATGGATACAATAAACTTTTTTTTTAACTGCTTGTAGGAATTACACTCCAAATCTATCATGAATGTGTAAAACAAGATGGTCGGAGAAATATAAATTGATTCGAAAATTTTCTCAAAATTTTTCAGAGCTTGTGAAAGCACTAGGAAAATTATCCATGGAAGGAAATTATGTCACAAGAAAATCTGCATACCAGTTGCATTCAGCAGTTACAAAACCATTGTTTATCATTGCCCTAATTACTATAGCAAAATACTCAGTAATGTTGGAACCAGTAGTTAATGCCTTGCAAACAAAGACCGTGGACTTAATCGCAGTGGGAGAACGCATTACAGGAATCCTTGACATACTTAAAAATGACTATAAGGATGGAGATTGAATCACTGGCAAATTACTTAAAAAAGCACAAGACATGTCAATGGAATTGGAAATAGAAATTTGTGTTCCAAGTCTTGCTCATAAGCAAAAACACAGGAGCAATCTGCCATCAGACAATGACTATGAATACTGGTAGTGTTCACTAATTATACCATATCTGAATTTGCTTACATCATTGTTAAATATTCGATTTTCCCAAGAAAATACCCCAGTCTTTGCATTAACAAAACTACACCCTTTATACATGACCAAAATGAGTATCTCAGATTTACACAAGAATGCAGAACTGTTTACAAATTTTTATGAGTTGGATGATGTCACCAGAGAACTGGATCTTTGATATAATTTGTGGATGAAGAAGAATTTACTGGAAGACAAATTAAGGGATATAGAAATCATTGACCTGTTTAACAAAACTTATATTTTTTTTCTGCCATGAGAAAATCATTCACAATTCTGATCACTATTCCATTCACTACGGTGACCGTAGAACAATCCTTCAGTACATTTCAAAGAGTGAAGACCTGGCTTAAAGAGTGAAGACCTGGCTGACTGGATTATGCCTGATGAGCATGCATCAGAATTTTGTGAAAGAACACCATGAGATGGTAGAAAAGAATGTTTCACTCTCCCTCCCCACTTCCTTGAACCTAATAAGAGTTGCCCCCCCAGTTCAGATCCTGGGTATGTCCTTGTGGCTGTAGATGAATTTTTACATAAATACACCCATGTACTGTATTGTACAAATGATTAACATTTCTGAAGATCTCGGTTCAGTCATTTTAATTCTTTTATATCAATTAACCTCACATCTATGTTACTAAATAAGTACTGTAGTATTTTTATAATGAATTCGCAATTTATAAGTTCAATAATAATGGAATAATTGTACAAGTTTTATTTGAACAACAATTTAATAATTAATTAAATATCTTCCCAGTGTGTCTTGAAGTAAATAAACTAAATGTTACACTGTTAGGGACAGTGACGAGCAACCTATTTTGGATGCAAAGTGAACTTTGTGCTTCTGCTAGGCTGCATACATGTTCTTAGAGTTTCAGGCTTTATGCTTGCTGAATACCACCATATTCCATAACAGTCAAGCACACTAAATACTAAAATAATATTTGCCAATGATATGCAAGCTAGTAATAAAGTTTATTCTCATTTTTTCACTGCTACAATTTAGCTTGAATGCTCATTGTCATGAATATCAGCTTAATTAGGATTGCATAATGGCACAAAGCAAAAACAGGAAAGTAAAATATGTTGCCAAAGTCCCAGAGGTTACAAATCATGACCTTGTTGTGGGTTGATTATTGTAAAAGTATTGAATTATTTTTTCCATTTTGAACAGGCTTTAGTACTTCTTTTTTGTCTTTAATTAATTAAATGATACCAGATAAATGTCACACAGTTATGTTCAATTTTTATAGTAAAATCATTTTTATATATATTAACATCATATTACTAGGCTTAATCCGAATCAACTAAAAATGAGAGTAGAGTATTCAAATGCAAGAATTGAAAAACATTTGATTGTAAAAAGTTTCATCCCCAAGAACTTGTGCTAGATGTTTGAATACTTTTCACATGCAATCCTTATGAGCTTGTGATAGCAAACAAGCCAATTCAAGTACCAAAAACTATTGTCTCACTCTGCCGTTGGAAATTCTAATTGCACTAAAATAATACAGAGACAGAGTTATTTTGTAATCTGGGTTCTGAAGAAAATTTAATTAAAGTCTCTATAATTATCATGTTAATTTTTCAAACACAAAATAACTTTGGTCCCCTCTATTGGCAGGCTTCAATAATTGATGACTATTGATTTATTTTAGTCATTTGCTTTGCCATGAAACCTGTATTAATGAAAGCAAAGTTGGGAAAGTGATGCTTTTGTTGACTTGAGAAAGCCATGAAAGCCAATATAGCGAGAAAAGCTATGGACTGGGTCTACCTCTAAAAAAATCTAAAAAACAGAATTTTAACCATTTTTCATGAATATTTTTATGTATAAATGACATTTCTTCAACAAATTTTTAATTAATTTGAATAGTATAACATCAAAATTTGTTTACTTACATCTATTACAATGTTAGTTCCTAGATTAGCCATATTTGTAATAATACATTTTTCTGTTGGTGGAATTTGAGCATGTTGGATTAATTTTGTCAAATTTTCTTCAGAAATACCTAATTAATAAAAAAAAGGTCAGTCAGCCTTATAAAACAAATTATATATAGAAATTTCAATTTTTAATACAATAATACTATTACAGGATAAAGAATTATACAGTAGAGCATTGATTATCCAACCCCCGATTAACCGTCACATCGGTTAACCGACCGTTCTAGTCGGCAAATTTCAAATGTCCACTAGTGATGTGGCACTACAATATTTAGCTATGTCTTGGCTACTTTAATATTATTTTTGTTAAATTTTGTGTGTTTTAGCTGGCAACATAGGCTCGACCATTGAAGGGAGGCCAGTATTTAAACCAGACTTTTATGAGTGGTTGTTTGTTTTGTGAGCAATAAAATAATTTTTAACGATACAATAGCAACGATTATTATTTTAAAAAAAATTTGTTAGGCTTAACATCAATGAAAATTCAACGCAAAGTTGGTTAATAGCGATATACTAATATACTAATTACATGGGATATACTAATATACTATACTAATAATGTATTTTTTTTCATTCTTTTCGTTAGCTGACCAACCTGAGTCCCCAATTGAGTCGGATAATTGATGCTCTACTGTATTTTATTTAAAAATTCTGTGTTTTTAAAATATACTTGCTCAAAAATTCAAAAATCATTTTAACTTGAATTGAAAATACTAGAAAAAATCAATAAGATGTCTCTTATTTATCTTTAAGTTTATGAAATTGATAAAAATAATTTCAAATTACAGCCAGATCTTTGAACAAAGTCCACAGACAGAAACCTATTGTAATTTTTTATTATTCATGTAATTTTATTTATAAAAATCTATTAAACTAATAAGTTGTGCAGAATACAATTATTCTGTATGAATTTATTTACCAAATTTTAGGAAAAATTTTAAAATTCTGGAATAGTTTACATAGTTTTTAGTTCAAAATATTGATATATAACAACTCTGACTCCCTCCCAGGACCTTTTTTTTTTTATATAAGAATTGTCAACTGCTGAAGAGGGGTTCAGACATAAAATGCATCCAAAAGAGACAATTCAAAGTGATTAATTTTACTCTTATAAAACCTTTCCCTGTATGATAAGTCCAGTATTTGTTAACTTAAAGAAATTTATGAAGTACAACAATTGGAAAAAAAGAACAAGAAAATCTGAACACATGAGAAAGGAATATTTTTAATATTCCTGTCTGCAGTCTTTAACCATACAAAATAACCTCTGAACAGTTTTGTAAAAGTTATTTTGTATACATTTGAAAAAGTGTTCTCGAAAGAAAAGGCTGACATTTTGAATTGCAATTATTAAAATACAAATATAAAGTAAAACTGTTAATAACAACTATACTAAAAAAAACATTTACCGTATTTTACGGACTATAAGACGCACTTTTTTCTTCGAAAAATTGCCTCCAAAATTCAGGTGCGTCTTATACTCGAAATTAATATAAAAATGTCCAGTGTTTGATTTAAAATTCCCGTCTTAAAAATGGCCATATATTTGATGCCGCGGGAAACCTATCTCTATCTGGCAACATTGAATTCAACTGGCAGCAGCAGTGCATTGATGAAACGAACACGAGTTGCGGGGTGTCGGGATAGAATCGTCTGGACGTACGATTCCCGCGCTTTTTCTCTCTTCCAACCAGCAATGGTTGTCGCCATAGAAACTCGGATCATGAGACGACCGCGGATTGGCCAGCGATCAGCGGACGTCCGATAGCGCTACTGAGCGTTGATTGGTGGATCAGCGTTTGCTTCAATCCGTATAAAAGGATTGAATTTACCATAGGCAGTAAAAATTTATTTTTTAAAAAAATTGCTTAAAAATTAAGGTGAGTCTTATAGTCCATAAAATACGGTAGTTTATTGGAACACATTATTGGAACCATTAAAATTGTTTTTATATTGTTAAAAATAACACTACATATTTAATTTAAAACTACAAATTGAAAAATTTACAAAAATGTATAGCTCAGATATTGGTTATATTTTTATTTAAAATATTTATAAAGTTTTATTGAGCAACTATAACATCACTTGGCAGATTCCTATGCCATTCTAGATTAATTTTAACTCAAGAGAAACTGAAGTTGCTCAGAGCATGGAAACTGCAATTTACATAGAAATGCATGTTTTAGTAAGTCCAAATTTTTAGAGAGATATCTAAGAAATAAAAGTGACAAGACACATTACTATCTATGAATTATTGTTTTTTTTTATAGTGTTAACTCTATCAGTGGAGCTATATTTAATAGCCTATATGTTTGTTCTGGTTGTAACTAGTGTATTGTTAATTAAGTTAAAGATGTTCAAAGTTATTCAAACAAATCTGTAGAAAGCCTAAAATCTTTGACCAAAAATAACTTATTTATTCTAAATTTGTAAAATTTATTTTGAATATTACTTTTCATAGTTTGTATATGAATTCAAATTATATATACTTACCGTTTTTAGATAAAATATAAAGTAAAATAATCCTGATTTTGTCATATGTTGTAACATTACCATCCAATAAAATAGGGACTATATTTCTCATAGGATCTTTAATTTTCTCACCTTCAGCATCAGTTCCCATAGCTAAATCCTATTGAAAAGATAATGAATATTACACAAAATAAAATTGCTTTGTCATAAATTGCTATCAAATCATTTACTTGTTCAACTTTACACAGTTTGTCAACATATCCTTGATAACACTTCATGCAATCTTCAGCCAAATGCAAGTGTGTTGAGTATTTACTTAATTCCTTCTGATACTGTGGCATTTTTTTAATCATATGAGAGAGATCTTTCATGCTTGTTTTATCAGTTGAACTTGTCATTCTTTTGCTTTCAATAAATTTTTTCAAATTTTTTGTTACCTGTCTAAATAATCAAAAATTTTATCACTAAAATTATTATTACATAAACATTGTGACATTTACTATAATTTTGCTTACTGAGACACTATAGCTATATGCTGATGACGTAATTCGACCCAGAGATCATCATTTTCATCCAACAGTACCTCTTTTTCTCTGACATCGTGTCCACTGGGAGATTCAAATTTATAAACATCATTCTCGATTGAAAGCAGATCATAAGCCATTGCCTGGAATGTAAGCTCGTGAAGAAGGGGAGAAACACAATCGACACCTCTATCTAAGATTAAGAGCTGTGATCTGGATTTTTCTGCACCCTAACAAAATTTATTTTTAACAGTCTTATTAAAATAACCTAAGAATCTTTTAAAAAATCAAATATAAAATAACCTCGCCCATTGTTGATTCATCTGCCTTGTAAGCATCTAACTTTTGCTGGAACAGTTGAGCAAGTTCAACATTTCTATCAAAATCACTAGGAGGGGAAATTATATTTAAATTTCAAGCTTTTAAAATAAATCAATTTAAATATTAAATATTTTAAAAGAAATTTATGAATTAAGAATTTTTTCAATTACCTGCGATATCTAATGGAAGGATATTCTCCCAAAGTAGCACAGAGAGTGGCAACTTGTTCGGCAATGCGCTCCAAATTGGCATTTCGTCCTGACGAACGAGACACATTATAATAATACTGGAATGTTTCTGGATAATCCAAGGAAAATACCTAAAATATAAATAATCTCAACTTTATTTTAAAAATTCTATAACTTCATTAACTATTAATAAAATAAATTCTAAGATAAAGCTTTTAGTTTCTTATTTTTATTAGATATTAATAAAATATTCAATTGTTATTTACTTGTGATTCATAAGGCAGGAATGCAATATTTATTTCTTTTAGAGTCTTGATATACTTTGCACACATAGAATTGCAGAGATCATTAAATAACTCTGCTGGACAAGCTGAAAAGATTAATTTGTAATAATATATAATTCTACATATGAATAACAAGATTAACTTTTATTGATAACAATATTAATCAATGAATTATAGTATGGTCTTGTTTTATAATGAGGGTTGTGTTAGCAGGTATCACATAAACATTATAATGTATTTCTAGATTAATCAATGTTATAACCTGATCCATAATAGTGAGATTTAAAACAAGATTCATTATCAGAATATAAGGCTAAATAATTATTAATGAATAAGCAATTTGAAAGGTGGCAGCTGTCATGTCTTGTTAAATGTAATAATTATAAATAAATAAATTTTAATTTTAGAATATTCGGGAAGAAAAGATTTGCCTGGAGAAGGACTTGAATCCACAACTCCTGCTTACCATGAAGACAGTGCCAATTGCACTACTTGGACCTCTGTCCAATCTTCGCTTCAAGACTAATTTTTGCTGGATCTGTCAGTACCGATCCCGCAATATGGTTATATCTAAAATTAAGTCCTTGAGGTCCTCTTAAAAGTACTCAAATCATATGCACAAATTTTCTCTGTGAACTGCTTTATTTTTGTAGTGGTTTTCTCATGCTGTATGTCTGAAATGTTTTGCAGTTCATCTGAAGTGATGTCCTTTGCAGCCTCAGGCCACAAGTTCTTCAACAAGCAGTTACAGATTTGTGTTTGGTTCCTCCAACACTTGTTTTATTAGAAAGAAACTGCCAATTTTGGTAAAGCTCTTCCTAAACTGAATGATGCTAAGATTGTTGTCATTATCCAATGCTACAGCAATGCAACCATAAATTTCCTTATGCTGTTGGCTGAATAAGAGATGTATCATTAAAAATGTATATAGTCAACCACTATTTCATTATTTGAAAACTCATTTGTATCACTTGGTTGTCCTGAGACATTGTCTAGCACAAGGAAATCTTTACCTGAGAGTTTTATTCTTTGACTTTGGAAATAAAACAATTGTGGAACCAGTCTAAAAAGATTCTTTTGTTATCAAACTTTCTTGTTTCCCATCCAATACACAAGCATCATATTCTTGTTATATGCTCTAAGGATTTTGGATTTTGTGCTTGATAAATTGAAGATACTTGCTTCACTTCAGTACCTTCAAGCACATATACATAAATAGATGCATTGAAGTATTGTCTTTTAAAACAATGCCATCTCATTGACATTCTGTTCAGGTTTATATTCATTCTCATTGGTGTGCATCCTCAAATGTGCAGGAAAAGCTTAGTTGCTTCACAATCACTCCTGCATAATTTTTTATTACAAAGTTCTACAACTAGCCTTTTCTGGCAACAAAAGTGATATCTGCAATGATGTTGGTTGAGGAAGTCTTGGTAGAAGTCATATTAAAATCCACAGGTTTGTATTGATCTTCAATTAAAAACAATGCACTCTATTTTCAAAATCACTTTATCATGTACTATACAATCCATCAGCTTGAAATGCCTCTCTACTTGCAGTTTCTTTTTTTGTTTTTTAAATGTATCATATGGTACTTTTGTTACAGTCAGGGGCGAATTCTGTGGGCTATCTTGCTCCGCATCCTTAAGAGAAAGTTTTGACTGTCAATATTCTTTTTATATGAGAACAAATATGCCAATAATAATATATTCTAACATGTAAACTCTTTTATCATTTGTGTTTGCTTTTACATTGACAACTAGCAGCTAGCTGTTTTAAGTCAGTGTGATGCTTGCAGAAACTTGACCACTTGCTCATGTGGAGGTTTGCCGCAGCAAACAAGTGTGTTTGCATGACGTCATTTGAAGCATTTAACACAGCCAGATTGTATCAAAAGCTTGCTATACCCAGTCAGCATACATGTATTGTGTACTTTCAAATCTAAGTTGTGAATTGTTGTGAGTTACTACATTCAGGAGTTGATCTATTACATAGGGACTAATAGGGCTTAAACCATAAATCCCAAAGTCTCAAGGGCAGACAAAAATTGAATTATCATCATAAATTTTTAATACTTTTTCTGATAAAATTTGTCATTCAACCGCATTTTATAAATATATTTCAACTCTGATATTGATGTTATTAAAAATGAATTTTAAAACCCAATTTAAAGATTCTTAATCTAACAAAAAATAAGGCCCCATTGGACTCCAATAAGCCCTAGGCCCCAAAAAACCTAGATCCATCCCTGCATATGTTGTCACTATATGTTATTTTATTCACACTAATTAACATTTCTGCCTATTTTTTAGTGCTAGAGATAGGCCCAGTAATCCTATTATAACTTTCAGATTGATAAAATTTTGGTCAGGATTTACCCCTGCTTACAGTTATATAAGAAATACTCTTGACTATCTAGAAGCTACACTTTTTCATCCCCAACACTCTGCTGATGCAGCTTAAGTTTTCTTATATATAATGTGAAAAGATGTTTTAGTTTAATTTTAACTTTTACACAACTTGCATGGTGTACACACAATTTTTTCCTGCTTTCTTTCCATCTGTATTAGAACACTGTTTCTAATTTTTATACCATTACTTCTGCTCCACAATAAATTTTATAATATTTAGCATGTACATTGTCAGAATTATTCCCATGCACATGCATCCAAGAGTTAATTGAACCATCTGTCATATGCAAAAATATGAATTGTGTATATTTAATACTGAATAAAACCCTACTGTAATTGTCCTGTTTTAATATGATTATTACTGTTATTAAATTTCCTCTCTATTTGAGGAAAAAAAATGCTTTTCTAATTCAAAAATATAATAAATTTTTAAGCTAAAATCTTATTGAATGTGTTTTCATATATTTGTAAATAAGTATGTATAGCCAGAAATTTTACAATTAACTATTACAATATTAAAAGAAAGTTAAATACTTTAAATAAATATTGTGTTTATTTTTTTATTATTATTATAAAGGAATAATTATGTAACAAATTTTAATATCAGTCTAATAATTACACAATTAAAAAATTAAATTTTTTATAAAGGAAGTAATTATTTTCTTAGAAGAGTATTTAATTAGTTGTTACTGGTAATTTCTGCATTCTAGTAGTAATATTTTTATTTTCCTAAAAACTTTCCATGCATTTCAGGCTCAATATTCTAAAATATTTTTTCATTTTTACATAACACAGTTACTGAATTTAACTCTGATTGATAACAATAATCAAAACAAGGAGTAGTTTAATTGTGTATGATAAATTTCAAAATGCACTACTTTCAAGTTTGATTTTAATATAGTATTTTTATTAGATTTCAATTAATTATAAAGTAAGATTATAAAAATATTACCAAAATGTCTATAACTTAAAATAATTTTGAAGTTAAACTGATAATTGATCTTAAAAGTTAGTTTTTAAGAATTGATGTAATTGTATAAGTACTTAGAAATGAAAATATAAAAGTATTTTTACAATTAAAAGTATGAAACTAACATATGTGAAACTCCTGCTGTAAAGTATGATTAAAATAAAGTATAACATAAGATAAGTTTTAAAAAGTGACAATTGCATGTCTGAATTTATAAACTGTTTCCAGAAAATCTCTTTGAAAGACATTTGAAAATGTAATAAAGAAAACCCACATTTGGCTTGTGTCATATCACATTGAAAATTTGCATATATTGCATTAATGCAAAAATAAAAAATAAAATAAAATAAAATAAAAATAATATTAATAATAACTAGCAGACCCTGCCATGCGTTGTTGTGGCTCAAAATGTATCTGTTATAAATGTATAACACTTCCTCCGTGGGGGAAAAATTTTTCAAAAAATTTCTTATTAGTGTACATTCTGTTGACATACCCTATTAAAACGCAATCAAAAATGCAAAAACCCACATCTAAAATAGTATAATAGAAGCCAAGTTCTTCACGGTAAGCCTTAATCATAACAATCTCCCTTCAGTGGGGTTGAATTTCGATATGTATATTATATAAAAACACGTGTGTATTCGAATTCAGCGTTGTGTGAAAATTTCAAAGGAATCAGTAGGAACAAACGAACATTACATTTTTATTTATATAAGTAGATAGAAGATGATCTGCTTTAGTTCATTTTCACAGAAAAGCAAACTTAGGGTGTTGTACTCGTAGCGCCATCTGTTGGACATAAAAGCCTTAACCTAGATTATATCTTTTAATTTATATGAATGTTTAATGGAATAATATACAGCCTATGTCCACCCTGAAGTTACAATCTAAATATTGGTGAAAGAATTTTTGAAATTGGGGATTACCCGCTACATCCAAACTTACTTACTTACTTACAAACATTACCTCTTTATAATATTAGTATAGATT
>NW_019386477.1:29809-105226 GCF_000671375.1 Centruroides sculpturatus | reverse complement strand
CCTAATTTGTCTTTTATATATATATATATTCAAGTCATTTTTTCCTATCCAAACACCATGTTATGTATGTGTATACATAATTATGTGCAAATAACAAAATATTAAATGTGGAAATGTACCTACAAATGAATATTTTACAAATGTGTATTTTATTTTCTACTTTTAGAAAAAAAAATTACTTTACATGCAGGTATTTTATATACACATACTATGCTTATTTTACTTTTAATTAACAAAGTTGGAAGGCAATACAGATAATTGGAGTTTTACTGTAGGGGGAAACTTGAATAATTAAAAATTTCATCAATTTATCCATTCTTTTTATTATTTAACACTGGAAGTTAATTTAGTAGTAATATTTGAGCCGTTCACAAGCCAAATTAATTAACTCCTTTAGTATATCCTTAGAATAATGGTTATTGTTCTTACATTTTTTGCATAAACAATGTTATATAATATATTAAAACTATGCTTTAATGTAATGATATATAAAAATATATTCCACAATCTTTGTTTAAATTTAAAATTTAAAAGAAATTTTAAAAAATAGAATATATTATCATTTCTGTACTTTTGTTTTGTGGAGTTAATTGATTTGGCAAATGAATGGTTCATTTTCATACTACAGTAGAGTCCCGAAAACTCAGCACTCGATAACCGGGCAGTCCGGATAACTCGGCCACACCCTGGCAGGGCGAAAAAACCCCTAGTTAGTTTTCTTTATGCCTCTTAAAGTATTTTTCTGAGGTCTGTGTTATCAGGTATATTACTGTACACTGTACTCATTAATTTTCATTTTCATGTAGTAAAGGCTCTATGCCTTCACAAAGGCTCTATGCCGTACTTTTCCTTTGTTTAAGGGTATTTGGGCAGTTTATTCTCTGTTGTATTTTCAAGCAAACAATACATACAAGTACAGTACAGTATTTTCTGAAGAAAAAGAATAAGTGCAAGTGTTTCACTCGTACTTATTCTTTTTTAACACCATTCCTGATAACCCGGCATTTTCACAAACTTGGCCACCCTTCGGCCCACATTAGGCAGAGTTTTCGGGACTCTACTGTACTAAAGTAAATATTAGAGAAAATATATGTCTAATATTTATTGAAATAATATATGCTGAGAAAATTTATTAGTCAAATTTATATATGATTCTACTTAAACTATTTTTTCTCACCTTCTGTAAAGAATACATGTGCACCACGATACATTTGTTGAGGACACTGAAAATCACCTATTAAACCTGCAATGGACTATAAATAAATTTTAAAAAGGAGATTATTTTTGTATGAAATTTTTAAAATTAATTTTAAAATATGTAATTTATTTTTTACCTTTTCGGTCGGAGTTATTAAATAAACAGCTTCCATACATGGCAGTGGTTGCCTCTTTTTATTTAAATCTTCAACAACTAAAATAGTTAGAAACAAAAATCTATACATATAAAATTTTCCTGTATAAATTTTGATTTTTTTTTATATAATGTGTCAAAATAACAGCTGTGCCATATTAAATTTCACACTGTATAATTCACATTTGCTATCAAATGATTAGTCTCTTGGGAGAAATTCCTGAGTTTCTGGATCTGCTTAAAACAACTATCTTTTTCTTTGACAGTTCAATTAACAGACTGACAAAATTTAAGTTTATTTGGCTGAAATAATTCATTATACTTATTCACCCAATAAAATTAATTTCATGAATTTTCTCCAGAGAGTAAGGAAAAAGAAGTATCTGGTATTAGTAAATTTCACTCATACACTTCAATGTAAAATTAACTAATGTGTCATTATTAATTCACAATATGTAAACAATTCCGATGAAAATTTTAATTAAACTTCAATTTGAAAAAATATGTAAACAAATAAAAATTTACTTGTAATTCCTTCTGATGCTATTTCATGCATTTTACAACAAGCAGATATCATTCTCATGCCTAATTGATCGACGACAAGAACTTTCCATTCGCCTTTCTTTTTGACAGCTTTAATCACGTCATTCATAATTTCTGAGGAGAACAAAAATTAATTATTTTAAGAATTTGTTATGACTGAAAATATTTAAAATTCTGTAACCTTTTAAAATTAAATTTAATATAAACAAAGACCATTTTAAGCATTTTTCAATGATAATTTTTTTCCTTTAAAGTAAAATAACACTTCATACATCTATAATAACTTAATCAATTTAAAAAAGTTAAAGTTTTACATTACAGTATTTTTAATTAAAAATAAATATTGTTGATTAATCTGAAGAGATTATTTTTATTGAATTTGATTTAAAATTATATAATTCAAAACAAATTTGAAGAAAATAATTTATTAGAATTCATAGAATAAGAAAAATTCATGATTAATAATAGTACTATGCTTCAAATAAATTAATTTAAATTCTATTTCTAGAATAATAAATTACATTTAAATCTTAATTACTATAAAAAATTAAATGATTTTGTATCACTGAAGTAAATCGTGTAAAAATATTTTAGATAAAGAACAAAATTACACTACTTCATTGTTTAAAGATAATTTTCTTATTGCCTAAATTAAAATTTATATAAATTATAGCTTAGATAAATATTTATTCTTATGACAATAGAAAAATCATAATTATCAATAACATTTTATCAAAGTTGGAGGATATTAATATTAAAAAAATTGTCCTCAATACAAATAATTTCACCAACAATAATTTACATCAAATACTAGAGGAAAAAAAAAATAAGATAAAGTTTTATTTGTTACAACATTTAAGATTGCTTCAATAGAATTAAAATTCTATATTTTAAGTATCATCATCTAGGGGCTATCCATTAATTACATAAAGTTTAAGTGGAGTTGGATGAAACATATCATTATACATGATGGGGAGGGGTGTCGAAACATTGTCTATATGGAGTTTTTTTAGTGATAGGAGGAGAAGTTTGTCAAAAATATATTGTACATAACAGGAAAGGAAGGGGTCAAAAGTGGTTCAAAAGCTGTTGACATAACAAATTGCCCTAATTTGTCTTTTATTTAAATAACAATAATTAATGAATGGCTCTAACATTTTAAATAATTTGAATTGATATTTGTTGAATATAATACTAAAAATATAAATATAACTAAAACTTACCAATGTTTTATTTAGATAAATTTTTATAATTTTAATTCAATATGAAAAAATATTTTAACAACTTTAAAAATTATCTAGCCCACTTATGATCAATGTCTCCTGTCCTTATTTTAGGTATTGTTAAAGAAAAAACCCACCGTTTATGAGAACTTAAGGACTTGTTACGTTGAAGAGAAGGAGTGCACATAAACTAGAGATTGACAATTGTTTTTTCAGATATTTATTGTAGCACAAATCTGTAAAATAAAATTCAGATTTGTGTTACAATAAGTATCTGAAAAACAATTGTCGCCCTCTAGCTTTTGTGCACTCCTCCTTGATGTAACAAATCCTTAGGTGAAGTAAGGTTCTTGTAAACATTTTTTTACTAGTCCATCTCCTTTTTTTTTTAGGGAAAGTTATTTCTCTATCACCTATTTAGTCTCAAATCAATAATGAAACTTTTAATTTATTTTATGGCACTTTTATCATAAACAGCGTGTGTGTTTAGGCACTTAAAAATAAACATGTGACATACATAAACGATAAATGCAACAAATTTTTGCAAAAAAAAATACATATAAAAAATTTTTTTAATAAATAAATAAATAGTTTTTGAATAATTTAAAATTCTATTTATTGATTTTCAGAAATTAGTTGCATTGCAATTTCATCTCTACAGCACTCAACTAAAGAATGCTTAACATGGACACAGTTGATGTATTTGACAGATGCCAATAAAATTGACTGATAGTTAGTTTTTGAATATTTCATTATTGATTTTGGACTAAAGACGACACCAGAAAATAATTCTCTCATAAATAGCAACTGATTTGACACTTTTTAAAATTCTAAAAATATATTTTAATACCTACAAGACTTTGAATTTAACTTGATATTGTAAAATTTTATCCAAACGACACATTAATTTATTTTATCTAAAATAGAGCGGCCATATTATTTATTGCCTGGACCAAAACGGTTTTTAAGAGCAAAACATGGGCCTAAAAATGTCTAAACTTGCATTATTTTTTAAGAATTATATATTGTACTATAAATTGGTTATGTTGCATCAGAAGACTTATAAGATGATTGTATTTAAAATTTTATTTTATTTTATTTTTGAGGATTAAGACAGGAGATATCCAGGACAGTTCTGGATAAACCAGGACATATGGTCACCTAATCTAAAAACTAAAAATAAAGAATGATGAACAACAGTTATAATTACTTTATATACATTTAATAAATTGAGTTATATATTAAAGAAAATTTTAAATTTATTTGATAAGTATTTCTAAATAGAATAGTATAAAGAAATACTTTATATAAGAAGCAAGTGGGAGAATAAAATGTATGACAATCTTTCTATCTGTAGCATCAGCTGCACTTGTCACATCAATGCAACATAATTCAATATATTTTTAGAAAACTTATTCTACATATTCTCTTTAAATGATAAACAAGATTATAGTTTCACTAGAATTAAAGTAACTCTCGACAAATAACTAAAGCCCATTTAATTTTACCACTATTTTAAATTATCTATTTTCCTTTTGTATTATTATTTCCTTTAATGCATTTGTAAATTAATAGTTTTATCCTTTAAGCTGTTGACCGATTCTTCTTGTTTGAAATTAATGAGAAAAATCATTTCTTTTAAGAGGCACTTATACCAAAAAAGTTCTTTTATTTTGTTAAAATTTATATTTTTAGAACTATTTTATTTCAACAAAATATGTTTTAAATTAATTACATAAATTTAATTAATGATTCAATATATTAAACTTAAACATTTCATTTAAATAACTTTACTAAAAAATAATATATTTTGTAGCTTAATATTGTCGACAAGGAAGCGTAAAAATTTAATTACATTCATTAATTTGACTAATTTTCTGATTAAACTGATACAGACAATTATACTGTATAAATGGATATATGAATAATTTTATCTGAAAAGTAAATTCATAAAAAAACTAATTTTAAACTAATCATGAGGGTTTTAAACAACCGAGACATTCTCTCTAAAATTTTGCTCTTTTGTAACAAGCAAGAGCAATTGATATACCACAAGTGACTACAAAGAAATGAAAAAATTTAGTACCCAGCATAAAATAAATGAAACATCAATGTTTTTTTTGATTATGTAATTTGAGTAGCCTCTTCAACTGAATAATTATAGTTATACTCAAAAGTAACAAGTGTAAACTAAAAGAAATTTTAACACCGGAGTAGATAAATTACCCAACTTCACTGCTTGTAACCGGTGTTCTTCTTCTCCAATGCAGAGGACTTTGCAAACATTTTCGAACCTAATGTGGTTCTTCTCAGGCGCTATGAAATTCCCTATATGAATTCAAATTTTCAGTCTAGAATTAACTGTTGCTTTGGAAAATCTTTCAGGAATGTTGTCACCTCTGCAAAGTCCTCTGCATTGGAGAAGAAGAACACCGGTTATAGGTGACAACGTTCCAGAAAGATTTTCCAAAGCAACAGTTAATTCTAGACTGGAAATTTGAATTCATATAGGGAATTCCATAGCACCATAAGAAGAACCACATTAGGTTTGAAAACATTTGCAAAATCCTCTGCATTGGAGAACAACAACACCGGTTACAGGCAGTGAAGTTGGGTAGTAACAAGTGTGTAGAGCATATTTCTTTTCAATAATTCAGGAATAATCTATCTTCTATAAAATATAGTTGTTAATAGATCAACAATGGAGTCAAAGTGAATCATTCTATAGCATAATTTGCCAAGTATATAATCAAATTATGTTCTGCAATATACTGAAGATTCTCTATCATAATGGGAAATTAAGTGCACATGCATAAATTATTTTAAAACTTGTATTTCTGTAAATCAATTAAATGTTGTTAATTTGATTTCCAAGATAAAACCATGACAAGCTGTATAAATAAATCAGGGCCATTGAAAGTGATCCCTTTTTGCTGTTTTTTGTTTTTTGAACAATAGAATGTTTCTTTATTAATAAATAGCAGTCTTAGAGATTTTATTTTTCGTTAGTAAAAATAACATTAATTTATACAGGCAAGAAGTACTATGGGCCACTAAGTTTTCTCCAAGCCCAGAGAAATTCCTGTTCTCCCTCAACCGACATGAGAAAAGCCATATCTACCTATTCAGAAATACAGTCAAAATATTAATTAAATAGTGAAAATATGAGTTTAAAAATACAGAATACTTATTGCTTCATAATACCCAAAAATCAGTTAACTGAGATAAACTTTTAAGATTATTTTGAGAGTGATTTAAAACTGATTTATGTTATTCCTAATTTAAGCATCTGGAACCTTAACTGTTTATTAATTATATGACAAGTTCAAAGACTTGTCATATCTGAGAGCCATTTCTGACTCTCTCCCATTTGTGCACAATGATGTACAGTACTTTTAGCAAACCCTCTCCTCTTTAATTACATGTACAATAGCTCACTGACCCCCTGACACTGAAGCAATGACTTAAAAAATTCTGCAAATATTTTCGTACGCCACTAACACCTGTAAAAAAAGTCCATGTAGAGATTGTAGACAATGCCTTACCCTTCCTTTCCCACTGTGTACAACGGTGTACTTTTCGAGATCCCCCTTAAACTGTACACGTAATTAATGGGCGGTCATTGAAGCTTCATAAAAACAGCGATAATACGATAACTGTTACATAAAAAAAACGCTCGAATCTATAATATAATGGAAAATGATTCGCCAGTCCGTTAGTATGACGTCATCAGTGACGACATTTTCGAATTCGATAAAGACAAATTGCCCGCCAAACCTGCCGATGATTAATAAAGGAAGATAATTTTGAAAAATAAACCCGCATAAATAATAAAGATACAGTCGAACCTCCAATAACGGACACCTCTAAAAGGAGACAACGTTTCTTTTCGAAATGTATACAAAACAAAAAAAAACATGACCATTGTTTGGAGGTTTTTTTTTTGTTTTGTTTACGTCAGTGGCCGTTATTCTGGGGTTTGACTGTATATAGAATATTAATACATTTTGAAATTAGCTTCACTTCCAAGTTTTTTAATCTGTAAATTAGGATTATTTTCATTTAAGTGAATGAAAAATGCTGAGAATAACGTTTGGATATACAGTATTATTTTTCGACTGAAACTTTTAGGATTCATTTGGCAATTTATTGACAAGACTATGCCTTGTTTATAAAATCGTACTGCCACCCGTTCTTACCAGCATAGAGGTATGAAGGAGTACTGTACAGTACATGTCGAGAGTTGATATTTGGCACAGAGTATTAGATGCCCAAATCATTTGCGAATAAAAAAAATCCAGACTTGTAGGTAGTCAGGAGACCGAGATCGAGTCAAAATAAAATACAAAATGGCGACCCTCTTCTACAAACAGGCAAAACAGCCACCTCACCCCACCGAAGTCAGGTAGGGGTACAGTGACCATATTTTTTTGGGTAAAATAAAGGACATATCGATGAAAATCAAAAAATACCTTATAAAATTCATAAGTTTATAACATTTATTACGAAAATAGTAGCATACAACAATGCATACATTAAAATTTCAAACAATCTGAATTATTACACATACACACATTGTAAAAATTTAAACAACATTAATTTTGATACTTTTCAGTAGATTTAATTTTTTTATAGCGCCGTTTCACGCTTTAAAGTCATAAAATTCCATACAGTTCATTTGAGAGTTGTATTTGATGGACATACATGCTTCTAATGTGCTTAGTTTTAAATTAGTTTTTTTCATTCGTCCACATATTATTCACCAACGAAAATATTCGTTCGATGGGGGCATTAGATCCAGGGAGACAAAGAAAATTCTACGATTTTAGTTTTTACAAATGTTTTTGAAACAATTTCTTTTGATGTAAAATGTTTCAAAAATCTCAATCCACCTTTGATGGCAGGGCTAGTTATTCTGTCGCCATTCGTCGATCTTTTCGTTTGTGACATTTTTTTACACATAAAACTTCATCAAATAATTCACCATCAAGTATATTTACGGACCAATGATTCAAAATAAAGATATAGCTTTCCTCTACGTTCGCCCACAAAGGGACTTCGCATAATGTGACCCATTCAAACATCTCTATTTCAATAAAAAACATGTCCCAATTATTTAGATAATCTATGCACGTTTGATAAAATGTGTANATCTTACTTACAAACATTACCTCTTTATAATATTAGTATAGATAAAAATTTTTTAAAAATATTTTAATGTTTTATTTATTGTCATAAAACCACATTACATAATTTCATATTCCGTTAACCTAAAACATTTTAATACAATGAATATATACATGAATCACACTTATTGTATCATTTGTCACATAAAAATTTTTAATGTTTAAGTTTTTTTTATTGAAAAATCTGTTATGACATGATGATGTCACTGAATTATGTAATAGAGATTAACAGATTATATGGCAATTTCTATCAATCACTATGAAAGCTAATCTTGACATTTCTATTTTAACATATCAGAATAAAAGAAAACAAAATAGTAAAGACTATCTTTCATTTTTAATGCATTTTTCTTAATATTGAACACAAATTTCTCTATTACACAATGTATTGAGGATAACAAATATTATTATTAATGTATTAAATATGAAAAAATATATATATATATATATATTCAAGTCATTTTTTCCTATCCAAACACCATGTTATGTATGTGTATACATAATTATGTGCAAATAACAAAATATTAAATGTGGAAATGTACCTACAAATGAATATTTTACAAATGTGTATTTTATTTTCTACTTTTAGAAAAAAAAATTACTTTACATGCAGGTATTTTATATACACATACTATGCTTATTTTACTTTTAATTAACAAAGTTGGAAGGCAATACAGATAATTGGAGTTTTACTGTAGGGGGAAACTTGAATAATTAAAAATTTCATCAATTTATCCATTCTTTTTATTATTTAACACTGGAAGTTAATTTAGTAGTAATATTTGAGCCGTTCACAAGCCAAATTAATTAACTCCTTTAGTATATCCTTAGAATAATGGTTATTGTTCTTACATTTTTTGCATAAACAATGTTATATAATATATTAAAACTATGCTTTAATGTAATGATATATAAAAATATATTCCACAATCTTTGTTTAAATTTAAAATTTAAAAGAAATTTTAAAAAATAGAATATATTATCATTTCTGTACTTTTGTTTTGTGGAGTTAATTGATTTGGCAAATGAATGGTTCATTTTCATACTACAGTAGAGTCCCGAAAACTCAGCACTCGATAACCGGGCAGTCCGGATAACTCGGCCACACCCTGGCAGGGCGAAAAAACCCCTAGTTAGTTTTCTTTATGCCTCTTAAAGTATTTTTCTGAGGTCTGTGTTATCAGGTATATTACTGTACACTGTACTCATTAATTTTCATTTTCATGTAGTAAAGGCTCTATGCCTTCACAAAGGCTCTATGCCGTACTTTTCCTTTGTTTAAGGGTATTTGGGCAGTTTATTCTCTGTTGTATTTTCAAGCAAACAATACATACAAGTACAGTACAGTATTTTCTGAAGAAAAAGAATAAGTGCAAGTGTTTCACTCGTACTTATTCTTTTTTAACACCATTCCTGATAACCCGGCATTTTCACAAACTTGGCCACCCTTCGGCCCACATTAGGCAGAGTTTTCGGGACTCTACTGTACTAAAGTAAATATTAGAGAAAATATATGTCTAATATTTATTGAAATAATATATGCTGAGAAAATTTATTAGTCAAATTTATATATGATTCTACTTAAACTATTTTTTCTCACCTTCTGTAAAGAATACATGTGCACCACGATACATTTGTTGAGGACACTGAAAATCACCTATTAAACCTGCAATGGACTATAAATAAATTTTAAAAAGGAGATTATTTTTGTATGAAATTTTTAAAATTAATTTTAAAATATGTAATTTATTTTTTACCTTTTCGGTCGGAGTTATTAAATAAACAGCTTCCATACATGGCAGTGGTTGCCTCTTTTTATTTAAATCTTCAACAACTAAAATAGTTAGAAACAAAAATCTATACATATAAAATTTTCCTGTATAAATTTTGATTTTTTTTTATATAATGTGTCAAAATAACAGCTGTGCCATATTAAATTTCACACTGTATAATTCACATTTGCTATCAAATGATTAGTCTCTTGGGAGAAATTCCTGAGTTTCTGGATCTGCTTAAAACAACTATCTTTTTCTTTGACAGTTCAATTAACAGACTGACAAAATTTAAGTTTATTTGGCTGAAATAATTCATTATACTTATTCACCCAATAAAATTAATTTCATGAATTTTCTCCAGAGAGTAAGGAAAAAGAAGTATCTGGTATTAGTAAATTTCACTCATACACTTCAATGTAAAATTAACTAATGTGTCATTATTAATTCACAATATGTAAACAATTCCGATGAAAATTTTAATTAAACTTCAATTTGAAAAAATATGTAAACAAATAAAAATTTACTTGTAATTCCTTCTGATGCTATTTCATGCATTTTACAACAAGCAGATATCATTCTCATGCCTAATTGATCGACGACAAGAACTTTCCATTCGCCTTTCTTTTTGACAGCTTTAATCACGTCATTCATAATTTCTGAGGAGAACAAAAATTAATTATTTTAAGAATTTGTTATGACTGAAAATATTTAAAATTCTGTAACCTTTTAAAATTAAATTTAATATAAACAAAGACCATTTTAAGCATTTTTCAATGATAATTTTTTTCCTTTAAAGTAAAATAACACTTCATACATCTATAATAACTTAATCAATTTAAAAAAGTTAAAGTTTTACATTACAGTATTTTTAATTAAAAATAAATATTGTTGATTAATCTGAAGAGATTATTTTTATTGAATTTGATTTAAAATTATATAATTCAAAACAAATTTGAAGAAAATAATTTATTAGAATTCATAGAATAAGAAAAATTCATGATTAATAATAGTACTATGCTTCAAATAAATTAATTTAAATTCTATTTCTAGAATAATAAATTACATTTAAATCTTAATTACTATAAAAAATTAAATGATTTTGTATCACTGAAGTAAATCGTGTAAAAATATTTTAGATAAAGAACAAAATTACACTACTTCATTGTTTAAAGATAATTTTCTTATTGCCTAAATTAAAATTTATATAAATTATAGCTTAGATAAATATTTATTCTTATGACAATAGAAAAATCATAATTATCAATAACATTTTATCAAAGTTGGAGGATATTAATATTAAAAAAATTGTCCTCAATACAAATAATTTCACCAACAATAATTTACATCAAATACTAGAGGAAAAAAAAAATAAGATAAAGTTTTATTTGTTACAACATTTAAGATTGCTTCAATAGAATTAAAATTCTATATTTTAAGTATCATCATCTAGGGGCTATCCATTAATTACATAAAGTTTAAGTGGAGTTGGATGAAACATATCATTATACATGATGGGGAGGGGTGTCGAAACATTGTCTATATGGAGTTTTTTTAGTGATAGGAGGAGAAGTTTGTCAAAAATATATTGTACATAACAGGAAAGGAAGGGGTCAAAAGTGGTTCAAAAGCTGTTGACATAACAAATTGCCCTAATTTGTCTTTTATTTAAATAACAATAATTAATGAATGGCTCTAACATTTTAAATAATTTGAATTGATATTTGTTGAATATAATACTAAAAATATAAATATAACTAAAACTTACCAATGTTTTATTTAGATAAATTTTTATAATTTTAATTCAATATGAAAAAATATTTTAACAACTTTAAAAATTATCTAGCCCACTTATGATCAATGTCTCCTGTCCTTATTTTAGGTATTGTTAAAGAAAAAACCCACCGTTTATGAGAACTTAAGGACTTGTTACGTTGAAGAGAAGGAGTGCACATAAACTAGAGATTGACAATTGTTTTTTCAGATATTTATTGTAGCACAAATCTGTAAAATAAAATTCAGATTTGTGTTACAATAAGTATCTGAAAAACAATTGTCGCCCTCTAGCTTTTGTGCACTCCTCCTTGATGTAACAAATCCTTAGGTGAAGTAAGGTTCTTGTAAACATTTTTTTACTAGTCCATCTCCTTTTTTTTTTAGGGAAAGTTATTTCTCTATCACCTATTTAGTCTCAAATCAATAATGAAACTTTTAATTTATTTTATGGCACTTTTATCATAAACAGCGTGTGTGTTTAGGCACTTAAAAATAAACATGTGACATACATAAACGATAAATGCAACAAATTTTTGCAAAAAAAAATACATATAAAAAATTTTTTTAATAAATAAATAAATAGTTTTTGAATAATTTAAAATTCTATTTATTGATTTTCAGAAATTAGTTGCATTGCAATTTCATCTCTACAGCACTCAACTAAAGAATGCTTAACATGGACACAGTTGATGTATTTGACAGATGCCAATAAAATTGACTGATAGTTAGTTTTTGAATATTTCATTATTGATTTTGGACTAAAGACGACACCAGAAAATAATTCTCTCATAAATAGCAACTGATTTGACACTTTTTAAAATTCTAAAAATATATTTTAATACCTACAAGACTTTGAATTTAACTTGATATTGTAAAATTTTATCCAAACGACACATTAATTTATTTTATCTAAAATAGAGCGGCCATATTATTTATTGCCTGGACCAAAACGGTTTTTAAGAGCAAAACATGGGCCTAAAAATGTCTAAACTTGCATTATTTTTTAAGAATTATATATTGTACTATAAATTGGTTATGTTGCATCAGAAGACTTATAAGATGATTGTATTTAAAATTTTATTTTATTTTATTTTTGAGGATTAAGACAGGAGATATCCAGGACAGTTCTGGATAAACCAGGACATATGGTCACCTAATCTAAAAACTAAAAATAAAGAATGATGAACAACAGTTATAATTACTTTATATACATTTAATAAATTGAGTTATATATTAAAGAAAATTTTAAATTTATTTGATAAGTATTTCTAAATAGAATAGTATAAAGAAATACTTTATATAAGAAGCAAGTGGGAGAATAAAATGTATGACAATCTTTCTATCTGTAGCATCAGCTGCACTTGTCACATCAATGCAACATAATTCAATATATTTTTAGAAAACTTATTCTACATATTCTCTTTAAATGATAAACAAGATTATAGTTTCACTAGAATTAAAGTAACTCTCGACAAATAACTAAAGCCCATTTAATTTTACCACTATTTTAAATTATCTATTTTCCTTTTGTATTATTATTTCCTTTAATGCATTTGTAAATTAATAGTTTTATCCTTTAAGCTGTTGACCGATTCTTCTTGTTTGAAATTAATGAGAAAAATCATTTCTTTTAAGAGGCACTTATACCAAAAAAGTTCTTTTATTTTGTTAAAATTTATATTTTTAGAACTATTTTATTTCAACAAAATATGTTTTAAATTAATTACATAAATTTAATTAATGATTCAATATATTAAACTTAAACATTTCATTTAAATAACTTTACTAAAAAATAATATATTTTGTAGCTTAATATTGTCGACAAGGAAGCGTAAAAATTTAATTACATTCATTAATTTGACTAATTTTCTGATTAAACTGATACAGACAATTATACTGTATAAATGGATATATGAATAATTTTATCTGAAAAGTAAATTCATAAAAAAACTAATTTTAAACTAATCATGAGGGTTTTAAACAACCGAGACATTCTCTCTAAAATTTTGCTCTTTTGTAACAAGCAAGAGCAATTGATATACCACAAGTGACTACAAAGAAATGAAAAAATTTAGTACCCAGCATAAAATAAATGAAACATCAATGTTTTTTTTGATTATGTAATTTGAGTAGCCTCTTCAACTGAATAATTATAGTTATACTCAAAAGTAACAAGTGTAAACTAAAAGAAATTTTAACACCGGAGTAGATAAATTACCCAACTTCACTGCTTGTAACCGGTGTTCTTCTTCTCCAATGCAGAGGACTTTGCAAACATTTTCGAACCTAATGTGGTTCTTCTCAGGCGCTATGAAATTCCCTATATGAATTCAAATTTTCAGTCTAGAATTAACTGTTGCTTTGGAAAATCTTTCAGGAATGTTGTCACCTCTGCAAAGTCCTCTGCATTGGAGAAGAAGAACACCGGTTATAGGTGACAACGTTCCAGAAAGATTTTCCAAAGCAACAGTTAATTCTAGACTGGAAATTTGAATTCATATAGGGAATTCCATAGCACCATAAGAAGAACCACATTAGGTTTGAAAACATTTGCAAAATCCTCTGCATTGGAGAACAACAACACCGGTTACAGGCAGTGAAGTTGGGTAGTAACAAGTGTGTAGAGCATATTTCTTTTCAATAATTCAGGAATAATCTATCTTCTATAAAATATAGTTGTTAATAGATCAACAATGGAGTCAAAGTGAATCATTCTATAGCATAATTTGCCAAGTATATAATCAAATTATGTTCTGCAATATACTGAAGATTCTCTATCATAATGGGAAATTAAGTGCACATGCATAAATTATTTTAAAACTTGTATTTCTGTAAATCAATTAAATGTTGTTAATTTGATTTCCAAGATAAAACCATGACAAGCTGTATAAATAAATCAGGGCCATTGAAAGTGATCCCTTTTTGCTGTTTTTTGTTTTTTGAACAATAGAATGTTTCTTTATTAATAAATAGCAGTCTTAGAGATTTTATTTTTCGTTAGTAAAAATAACATTAATTTATACAGGCAAGAAGTACTATGGGCCACTAAGTTTTCTCCAAGCCCAGAGAAATTCCTGTTCTCCCTCAACCGACATGAGAAAAGCCATATCTACCTATTCAGAAATACAGTCAAAATATTAATTAAATAGTGAAAATATGAGTTTAAAAATACAGAATACTTATTGCTTCATAATACCCAAAAATCAGTTAACTGAGATAAACTTTTAAGATTATTTTGAGAGTGATTTAAAACTGATTTATGTTATTCCTAATTTAAGCATCTGGAACCTTAACTGTTTATTAATTATATGACAAGTTCAAAGACTTGTCATATCTGAGAGCCATTTCTGACTCTCTCCCATTTGTGCACAATGATGTACAGTACTTTTAGCAAACCCTCTCCTCTTTAATTACATGTACAATAGCTCACTGACCCCCTGACACTGAAGCAATGACTTAAAAAATTCTGCAAATATTTTCGTACGCCACTAACACCTGTAAAAAAAGTCCATGTAGAGATTGTAGACAATGCCTTACCCTTCCTTTCCCACTGTGTACAACGGTGTACTTTTCGAGATCCCCCTTAAACTGTACACGTAATTAATGGGCGGTCATTGAAGCTTCATAAAAACAGCGATAATACGATAACTGTTACATAAAAAAAACGCTCGAATCTATAATATAATGGAAAATGATTCGCCAGTCCGTTAGTATGACGTCATCAGTGACGACATTTTCGAATTCGATAAAGACAAATTGCCCGCCAAACCTGCCGATGATTAATAAAGGAAGATAATTTTGAAAAATAAACCCGCATAAATAATAAAGATACAGTCGAACCTCCAATAACGGACACCTCTAAAAGGAGACAACGTTTCTTTTCGAAATGTATACAAAACAAAAAAAAACATGACCATTGTTTGGAGGTTTTTTTTTTGTTTTGTTTACGTCAGTGGCCGTTATTCTGGGGTTTGACTGTATATAGAATATTAATACATTTTGAAATTAGCTTCACTTCCAAGTTTTTTAATCTGTAAATTAGGATTATTTTCATTTAAGTGAATGAAAAATGCTGAGAATAACGTTTGGATATACAGTATTATTTTTCGACTGAAACTTTTAGGATTCATTTGGCAATTTATTGACAAGACTATGCCTTGTTTATAAAATCGTACTGCCACCCGTTCTTACCAGCATAGAGGTATGAAGGAGTACTGTACAGTACATGTCGAGAGTTGATATTTGGCACAGAGTATTAGATGCCCAAATCATTTGCGAATAAAAAAAATCCAGACTTGTAGGTAGTCAGGAGACCGAGATCGAGTCAAAATAAAATACAAAATGGCGACCCTCTTCTACAAACAGGCAAAACAGCCACCTCACCCCACCGAAGTCAGGTAGGGGTACAGTGACCATATTTTTTTGGGTAAAATAAAGGACATATCGATGAAAATCAAAAAATACCTTATAAAATTCATAAGTTTATAACATTTATTACGAAAATAGTAGCATACAACAATGCATACATTAAAATTTCAAACAATCTGAATTATTACACATACACACATTGTAAAAATTTAAACAACATTAATTTTGATACTTTTCAGTAGATTTAATTTTTTTATAGCACCGTTTCACGCTTTAAAGTCATAAAATTCCATACAGTTCATTTGAGAGTTGTATTTGATGGACATACATGCTTCTAATGTGCTTACTTTTAAATTAGTTTTTTTCATTCGTCCACACATTATTCACCAACGAAAATATTCGTTCGATGGGGGCATTAGATCCAGGGAGACAAAGAAAATTCTACGATTTTAGTTTTTACAAATGTTTTTGAAACAATTTCTTTTGATGTAAAATGTTTCAAAAATCTCAATCCACCTTTGATGGCAGGGCTAGTTATTCTGTCGCCATTCGTCGATCTTTTCGTTTGTGACATTTTTTTACACATAAAACTTCATCAAATAATTCACCATCAAGTATATTTACGGACCAATGATTCAAAATAAAGATATAGCTTTCCTCTACGTTCGCCCACAAAGGGACTTCGCATAATGTGACCCATTCAAACATCTCTATTTCAATAAAAAACATGTCCCAATTATTTAGATAATCTATGCACGTTTGATAAAATGTGTACACAGCATCATTGCATTTTTTGGCTTGTATATTTTCTGATTTTTCTAATGCTAAAACCACTTTTCTAATAACAATAGGAAGAAACCCCTCATTTTTTCTTTCAAATAACTTCAGCTTTAATTAACAAGTGTATCATGCACCAACTAGAGAGTTAAAAAACTATCACAAAAATCCCCATAAGAGTGTCCACCCCTTGGTACTGTCAGTGGGCCGTTTGGTTGGCGATACACTGCACTACTGCGCTCTATGTAACAATGCAACACTGGTCGTGACTAACTTGTTCAATATATTATTAAAAAAATTTTTTAAACTTTGTGTCAACTTTACAAAATAAAGGACAAAATGCCTATTTTAGTAAATAAATAAAGTTAAAGGACAGAGCAGTGAAATAAAGGACTGTCCTCTTAAATAAAGGACGTATGGTCACTGTAGGTAGGGGGAGTGTACCATCCGCAGTCATTCTAAGAAGTGAACTCTGACCTTAGGACCGAACACGTAGTTTCTTCTATGTTAAATAAAATTTGTAATCTAATTTTGTAAATTTGGGAGTGCTTCAAATATGACGTTAAAACGGTTTTATGTCGTTACAAGTGGATATTTTTTTAACATTATCTAGTATAGTAAAATCGTAGGATCGATAAAAATTTGACGTTATATTAGGGTTGTCGTTATATTCGATGACATTATAATTGGGTTAAACTGTATATTGTTTGTGCAAAATAAAAAAATAATTTCGGACGATACGATAGCCACGATTATTTTTTTTTAAAAACTGGAACTTTTCGTTACGCATCGACAAAAAATCATCCCGGGCCGACACGCAACGGAGAGAAATTTTGAAATTAGATAAGTTAATTTCATCGAAGATGCATCGTGGACGATCTCGTGGTCGTGGCCGGCGAAGTTTGAACGATCGCGCCCAAAAGCAGCGATATCAAAGAAGATAGGAGAATGAGAACGAGACATGCCTTGAGCATCAAAGTGATTCTGTCTCCAAGACATAGTCTTGTCCCAAATACGGTTTTGCCGTTTTACTTGTTAAACATGCAATTTTTCTTTTATTTATTTATTTATTTATTATTATTAAAGAATAAACTTTAAAAAAAATTAAAAATTCGGCCTTAATTGTGCCTAATTTTTTCAATTTTATTTTTAATTTCTTTGAATATGTACAATACAACAAAACCCGTGTAAACCGGAATTGCACGTTACCGAACTTTTCCGTTTTAGACAGGTTTTACTGTATCATTTATACACGATTCTTGTAGATATAAATTTAATTATTCTTCCATGTTTAGATCTAAAATACTATATATACAATGCCAAATTACCCGTTAGGCACACGTAGGGAACACCGGATCTCGGGACCCTACAACTGGAAAAAGTAAAAAAAAAAAAAATAAAAGTAATTTTATCGTTGCAGTTGTATCCCTAGATTTATTTACAGTATAAATTATTGGTTTATGATGTAAAATTATGTTGAGGACTCCAAACTTTTGTTCATAGGGATCTAGGAAGATATCAATTCGCCGCTGTATATATATACAGTGTATATATAGTCAGTTTAATAGCAAGCTCTTGCATAAAAATTAAATAAAATATTTTATTTAAAACTCTACTCTGTATACAATTAATTTTAAAGACATTTTAAAAACTTTGTAAAATTAAACGTATTTCTTGCTCACTTTACTCCATTTTCTAATTGTTAAACCGTTTTTTTCTAAACTAACTATGGAATGAAATCTCTCATACAATTGGCAACAGCACCAATTTTAATAGATATTTTCAGAATTCTCCGCACATTTATTTTTATCTCTAACAAGTTCTATAATTGGTGAAGAATGTTTTTCCTCATTTTTTCCATTTAGATTCGTGTGTGGTTCGGAAATTTTGCTAGCAAGAGAATTAATAAAAAAAAAAAAAGCTAACAAGTTAAGCATGCAAAACAAATTAAATAGGAAGAGTATCGGAAATAGATAATGCGCAGGAAATATATTTTATTAGATTGTCGTTGTCTTTTTAAATTACATATAGTCTATTGAATATTGTTAACTCCTAATGATTCGGGCAAACGCTCAGCAGAAAATTTCAGTTAAATTATGTTTAATCATTATTTAAAATTCACGAAAATCAATTTTTAAAAATAAAATTAACTGTCCGGCCTGTCCCTCCTCATCTAACCGCCTCCATTTTGGGCCTGGCCGAACCCACGATGGAATTGAGAAAAATGGGCCTTCTTGGGGTCTACAAAGCTGAGTGAAAAAAAATCAATTACAGTAAAACCTGTCCAGAACGAAACCTGAATAAAACGGAAACCTGCCAAATCGGAAAATATATTCGGTACCGTGCGATTCCTGTTTACGCAGGTGTTACTGTATATTATACTAAATGTCATCGCTTTTTTTAATTTAATAAAAAAAAAATAAAGTTTAAAGTGAATTATATTACTCTCATAAAGTAATAATAAATCCTCAATTTAACGAAATGACAGGTGGAAGTGCGTCCTGTAAAGCTGAAATGGCCATTAAGTTTATCTAACCATAGTGGCAGCTGTTAAGTGGAGTAGAATTTATAAAATTTCTTTCGGAAAATAACATTGATTTGTGTTACAAAACTAATTTTATACTATAGAATTTCTAAAAATAAATATAAATAAGGTTTATTTTTCGTTTAATCATGAAACAAGTATCATATAAATGTCTTGATACATAAAAATTCATTACTTTACAAATATTTTTCTAAATATTGGACAAAGTTAAGGAATAACAATGACAAAAAATGATAAAATATAGCTTTTAATTTTTATGTTAAGAATATCATGCCTTGTTTCTCTTATTAATGCTGACTTTTAAGGTTAAATTAATTTAGCAAAAATTAATCAGTATAATGTAATACAGTCGAACTTCCAATAACGGCGACTTTTTCAGAAACTTATTATTTTTTTAAACAAAAATGCATATAGAGTAACCTCTAAACAATGACCATTTTTTTTATCAGTGGCCGTTCTTCAGAGGTTTGACTGTATATGTGTAAAAAACAACGCTGTGTGCAAAATGCAGTAATACAGTATTTATGTAAAATATTCATTTTGTACAGCTTGAAGATGATTTTCGAAATATATTCTATGAAAAAGAACGGGTAAATCAGGATTCTTTCAGGATAAGTGAGATCAAGTTTAGAAAGAATACAAAAATGTTCGTTAAATCCAAGCTTCGTCGAATGAAATCGAGTAAATTTCACACACTCCTCACTACTCATCGATTGCCCGCTCTGTGTATCTGAAACTAAATCGAATTATTTTTATAAATTCGATTTAATTTCAATCTATCAAATAAAAAAGTATTAAAATTAAAAATTACATTGTTTTTTGTCGAATAATAATAATAAAAAAACACTTTATACAAAAATATTTATTTTATAAATATTTCATGTAAAATAATTTGTATGCATTCGCAGTTATTGATCTACTTGTATATGTTACCGGCCAAACTCGATTTCAGGCCAAACTAGTGTATCCTACGCGTGTCAGGATATACCAGATTAGCCTAGGACAATCTAGTTTGGCCTAAATACTTTAGGCTTAACTAGTTTGTCCTAGGCCAAACTGATTTAGAATTATTATTTAAGTCAGGCCTGGCTAACCCAAATTGTTTTACGGGCCACTTTGATCAAGCGTAACATTACAATGGGCCACAATTTAGGCAAACATGCTTTTAAAAAAGTAAAACAAATACAAAATGAATAAGATTTCATTGTTATACCGAGAGTTCGTACTCGCACCTGCGCATTATAACAATGACACATGCAAATTTTCATTTATTTAATTGTTTTGGTATACACAAAACGGAAAACGAAAGTTTTAATAGATATATAANGGCATTGTTAATGTTAAATCATGTAGCTTTCAATCTTCAAAATTCAAAACGTTTGTTTATACAATATTACTATATATAATTTTTTTAAATACTTAAGTTTACCTCCACACTTCATTTTATATTAATTTCAGTGGCAAGCAAATGAAGGTGCTAAATTGAAGTTTAATGGTGTATGCACATTATACACCAAGTAGCCAATTTATTATGACCATCTACTCAGTATGTTGTTGGACCACCTTTTGCTTACAATACTGCTGCAATTCTCTTTGGTATGGACTCTACAAGATGTTGGTAAATGACTGGCAGAATCTGACACCATACCCAATAAATTGCATTTTCCAGTTCATGAAGAATGGATGGTTCTAGATTTAGCTGCTTGATATCCTCTTTTGATCTAATCTCACAGATGCTAAATTGGATTGAGATCCAGTGATTGTAGAGGCCAATTAAGCAAGGTGATGTCTACATCATGCTCTTCAACTATCTTTAAACAATTTAAGCTTTATGGCATGGAGCATTGTCCTGTTGGAAGTATCCATCTTCAGTGGTGTAGACCAGCGCTGTCCAACTGGCGGCCCGCGGGCCGTATACGGCCCGCCAAATAATTTTTACGGCCCGCGAGTACATTTTACTATGAATAAATTTATGTTACTAAATTATTATTATTAATATTAAAATTATTTTACTATGTGAAAATTACGGCCACAATGTTCTCATTAATATATTACGATTATTTTAAAGTTTTCTTTTTAGTATAAATAAAATATTTTTTAATTAACATAAACTGACTTTTCATTTATCAACCTTCTTGGCCCCCGAAATGTTTGGTGAAGAAAATATGCCCCGCAGGCTATGATAAGTTGGACAGCGCTGTCCTAGGCTAAACTAATATATCCTGACATGCGTAGGATAAACTAGTTTGGCCTGAAATCGGGTTTGGACGGTAACATATACATAAAAATAACATCACACGATAGAAAAATTTACGAAATTTTTGCAAGCATTATTAATAATAAATCAGCAAAACGTCTTAAAATTCATTGAATATTGCTGCTTACAAAATTCAACATAAATTTCCATCAGTTAAACTATATATTATAGCCTTAGGTGTAACCAGTAACATTTTTCAAACCAGTAGCATAACAAGGGAGAACTCCCTTGTAAAAAAAAAAATTGAACATGATAAACCCACTTATACATATGTATACACAATAAGAGTTTACTCTTCATCCACACAGTAATGTCTACATTCACAGTGGCAAGAGGTGAATGTACAGTACCTTTCCATCTTCTAATTTGGGCTCCCTCTTAAAATCTCTTCTAATGAGCTACTGTTTCAAGCTATATCAAATACCTAATTGTTGTTATAAATAAAAACATTGTTCCTTTCAAATATTTTATTGATTAAGTAATGAGTTTACAGAATTACGTAAAAAGAAATCTAATCTTTAAAATTTTAAAACTTTGATACTTTACAGATTCATAGTTAATTCTTTTTACGCTAATGATTTTTTAAATAATTAACTAAATTAGAATTTATAAAAGATTTTCTATTCTTTAGAATAAAATATTTTAAAATAAATGATTTTCTTAATGATGAGAATAAAACTTCCAATTATTTTATCTTTTATATTAAAAATGTATTAATAATCCAACATTTGACAGTAAAGATAGAAGGAAACAAACCAAAATATTCAAAAATTTATGGATTTTAAAGCTCAATTGCATGATAAATAAAATATATTGACAAATACATTAGAAATATTTATTGCATTTGAAGTTTTTTTTTTGTTTTTATAAGGAAGCGCCAAGGGAAATCAGAACTAAAATTTACAGGTATTCTCATAAAATATGAAATACTAGAGAATAATTCACTAACATTTTCCTAGACTAAAAGCGATAGTAAATGTCAATATATTCAGAATATTTGTGATAACTTCTTTAAACATCGGACAAATATTTGTTTTTCAAACCAAAAGAATAAACCTATTATTTATAGTTGTAACAGGATGTAATTCTATACATGTTTAATTTATCATAATTTATAAGTAAGTTATTAATAAGGAAGTAAGTTATTTAAAAATTGAGAGTACTGTGAAAAATATTAAAAAATTTATTGTGTATATTTATATTTTGGAATTGGTTTTATAAACCATAATGGTATCCTTTTTTAAGTCATAAATTCCAACAACTGTGTGTCAATGTTTGTGAATTTGATTTAAAATAAAAAGCAAGCAAAAAAAACTTCAAATATTTTGATATTTAATTTATTTATCATCAATATTTAATATTGATAAGCATGATAAGAGGTTAAGGATTAATAACAAATGATAGATAATTTGTATAGACAATCTCAAACTCTTCAGATCCAATTTTTTTCATTTTGTTTCTGCATTAATCTAAAATAACTAGTCAAAAACAAGACTTAAAAGGTGAAGATTAATAAAGAAAGCTTCTTTTTGTACATTAAATGCTTTAGTTTCTTTCTTCTTTTTAAAGCATATAAATATGGGTTTTTTAAACTATTTTTGATCTAAATAGTCCCCACTAAATAGTTCCCTCTAAATAGTTTTATCTTAAATAATTTTAAATTAAATAAAATGAAAACTGCTTGAAAAAAAATCAAACATTAAGTTTTTTAAAGACAAGTATTATCAAAAATCTTGTAGAAAATGTAAAAGGAAAAAAATTATTAAATCTTAAGAAAGATGATTGGTAAATTTTTCAATTATTAATGAAATAGATACAATATAGAGTATGTGGATTTAATGCAGACAGATGTATCTGACATTGATACCATTTTTTAATGTAATATTGATTTTAGAACAACTAATCCATAAAATATAAACAATTTAATATCATCAATGATTGAAAATAAAGCCAAATAAAGTTCTTGATCAACTTTAAAAAAAAATATTCTAAAAATCAACTTAAAAATGTCAAATCAATTAAGATTTTGTGATAAATAGTTCTTGATATGATTCTGTTCAAACATATCAAAAGTAACATTGATCCTTACAACTAATTTTGAATTAACATATATTGAGATTAAAATTTGAAACAAATTATTTATTGTATAAATATGGCATAAACTATTAAGATATATATTCTTAAATTATTAAAAACATTGCTCCAAATTACTTGAGTGATAGATCAGTACAATTTGACAAGACTTAATTACCAGTAGAATTTTGCAAAAAGTTTATGTTACGATTCTAATCAGTATCGGATTACCTGTTTAGGCACATGCTTAGGGCTCCAAAATTGGAAAAAATAAAGCAATTTTATCATTGCAATTGTATATCTTAATTTGTAATTAATTCCATTAGTTTTATGATGTAAAATTATGTACAGTACAAGAACCACTAATCTTCTGTACCTAGGAGACCTGGAAGATCTTAATCTGCCACTGTTTCTGATAATGTAACTACTGTATTAAAATAAAATTATTCTTTTAGTGTAAATTAACTAATCTTTATGATAAATATGATTCATAGTAAGTTTTCTTTTATAATTATTATGACTTCCCATATTCCATAGTTGCCAACCCTTCATCTTTCAGGCTGAGAATTCACCTTTGGTAGTAGTCAGTAGAAAATCTCTCTGCCTTTTTGAGATAACACCTTTAAAGCATTGTCTTCACAAATATGATTTGTGATTAATACTAAAAATTTGAAGTTTGCTTGAATGGCGGTGTTTTTAGAAATCGTCCACTCTCCAACATTAATACTATTTTTGAGTTCATTGTTGAGAATTTCAATGGAACCTTTAAACTTCTGATTAAATTATGAAAGATTAATGATTTTCTAAAAAATTACCACATGAAAACTTTGTCTTAAAATGGAATAGATACGAGATCTTCCATTCTTCAGTACAGAAAACTGATTTGAAAGTTCTCGTAAAATAAAATCACATGCCAAAATCACAATTCCCTATGCTGTAAGATGTAAGAATTATTAATTTTTGTAATTTTTTTCTGTACATAATTAACTTTTTATATAATACTCATTATATAATGGTACAATGTACTATTATTCCATATTCTATTTTTTCACTACAGTAATCTGTCCCAGGAGGATGAAGCTTAAAAGTGTCACAAGTTTTATCTATGATCTTTCTACAAATTGTTTTTTTATTTCTCAGCTTTTCCTAGCTATCAAATTAGCCTCATCTATAATCTAGTTTGGCAAGTACAATGCTCATATTTCAGTTCTAAAAAAAATCTAATAGGCAATCCCGTTAATTCATCACGACTAAACAATCCCTATAATGTTGAATTAAATTAATAAATATTACAAAATTAATTTAAATCTTTAAGAAGGAAGGATTTATCATTTTAAAAAAATGTTCCAAATTGAAGTTTAATTCCGGAGGATCCCCGTCCATCACAAGAGGACTTCAACTTCATTTTGTTCTTTTATTTTGGGATTCAGGAAGCAGAATTCTTCTTCCTGAATCCCAAAGATGATCATGACGAGCAAATCACCCAGTAATAAAATAATTTTAATTAGAATTTAATATAATTTTCCTTATAAAATGTAATAACAAATGAAAATAGCAGTAGTTACTTTTAGTTAATTTTGTATATATACTTATATGGACTATTTAACTAAAAGTAACCTCTTCTTAAGTGACTTCTACACTTCTGTTATCAATGTTCAAGCAGCTTCTAGGTATAAAAATATCCATAAGCAACAAGTGTTTGCTTTATAAACAAGATCAAAAAGTTAAATATTGCTTATAAACTCAATTAAACTTAAAAATCATTAAACCTTACACACAATAAATCAATTACACTTTATAATTAAATTAATTCAAAAATAATTTGTCAATTTCAAAAAACGTGCTTACTCGTTCCAACTAGAATCTTCAGAGCCATTTTCTATACACGAGTCGGTTGGATTTTTATCAATTATTCTTTTCAATATCTAGAATCAAATGCCATCACTCCTTCGCATTGACGACCTTAAGACATCTTTTCTGTCATCAGCTTTCATTTTTGTTTTCGAATTATAGTTATGCCAGCCGATAACAGATGGCGCTCCTAAGGAAACTTGTTTTCTTATCGTAAAAAACAATTTAATTACGTAAATTACCACCAAAAATAAATCTTAATTACGAAGAGTAACGTTTCGGAATGTTATTCGGTTTTATTTTACGCTCCGTCTAAATATAGAAGGTTGCTTGATTTAGAGCGTGTTTTACTTGTATGAATGAAATATTTACGTTATGACTATTTCGCCACCAGATGGCGACTCGAAAATTAGTACGGCGTGTTTAATTAGAATTAAAGGGACGGCAATCGATTTTAATTGATTTACGTCATCTAGTTTTAGCTGGAAAATATTAATGAGCTTTAATGATAATTCTTATTGATTTATTTTAGTATCGATTTTCTATTTTATTTTTATATCGTAATTGTTTATTTTTAAAAATATTTTGCTTATAATTTCGGAATTAACATAAATTTTCGAATTTTTAGTCTAATGTTAGATCTCTGGTGGTCAGGTCACAATTATATGTCGAACATTTTAAAATTATTCTGAAGTTTGAAATGAAAAACAATAATATAAAATAATAGAAACAATATTTTTTTTCATTAATTTGTTTAATTTTTTAAAAATTATTTTGGTATTTTTAAATGTGGCTTATTCAAACATTGTGATTGCTGGAGATGGAAGAACAATTACATATTTCACTACTCTATTTTCATTTCCATTGAATATTCATTACACGAATGCAATTTTAAAATTATACATTTGAATTGGTTTGACTCCTTTGAAAATGTGCTGAATCTTACTTTCAATGTGCGAACGAATTGAAAAAAATAATCTTACCCGACCTAGCGGGTTGCATGAACAATTGCGAAGTTAGTGGTGTAATCGTCTTCGCCGGCAAAGACGATGTTTCAGCATTCACCTGAAAGGGTTTTCTTAATAACCGCTATTCCTGTCTATCCTTAAGCCACTCATGTTCGTGTTTTCCAGAATCTTCTCTCTCCATTCTATCCATTGTGGATTATGGAAAGGTCATCCAGCACTAAGGCTTGAAAGTGTCAAGATCGACTGGAAGTTGTGGAGGCCAGAATATACCCACCGTTCTGTTTACTTGAAGATCCATCAAGTTGTCTCAGCTTCTCCCGCTATTTATATGCAAATAGAATGCTCTCTTCACTAGAAATTAACAGATTTAATTATGCTTTCGATACAAATAATCACAAAATTTATTAGGATTATTGATTCATATGACTATTAAAGAGTTAATATTTATAAATATTTTCAAACAAAAAATTGAAGAAGATTTTAATTATGAATGTCAGATCTTTCTGGAACTTCTTAATGCTATTATTATTTTCTATAATTGTACATCCATATGGTCAGTTTCTATCCCTTGGCAAATTGCCCAGGTATTGCATTTAGTTATTCCATGTTATCTGACAGTGTTACAATTCTGTTTGATGTGATTCACGGTAGTTTATCTCATCTTAAAAAATTAATTTTTACACCCAGCAGACCTCTTTTTGTCCCCAAGGGAGAAAAATCACTTTGTTGAGAAACACTACACTAGGCGAAAACACCATTAAATTATAACCTTTGTGACAACGCAATAATGCCATTAGGTTGTGATCAGTAGAGTTCAGATTCGATTACACATAAATTAAAGAAGAATTTCGCTATTCTCGAATGCATATAATTAATACATTATATGGATACGTAGGGTCTCTCAGATGGTAACGGAGCCTGGGAAAAAATCCATATTAGACGCCCTACAGCATTAAGGAAGTGAACGAAAAAAATTGTCTAGGGGTCCCAAATTCCTTGGATTAGGGACCCTGTATTCCTACACAATCTTTGGGAAACTTGCTTCATTTACAATCTTCCTTGCACCTCCCCTCTCTCTATAATACTCTAGTATTAATCATATACATCAGGTGTGGCCAAACTTTTATCTCTTAGGGGCTACTTTTTTGGTAAAATGTAGTCTGCGGGTGACTATGAATACGGGCAAACAATTTTAGGATTTTATATGCGCATGCGTTAACATTCATTTGCATTGTTCACCGGGATAAATACAAACAGTATGGGTACGTTGCACAGACAGTCTATTATTGTAAGAATAAATTATCGAGTTAAGATTTTTAAACATTAATTTAAGTGAAAGCAAATTGTTCAACTTTAGTTTCGCGGGCTACTTTCAAAACCTTTGCGGTCGACCGGTCGACCGCGGTCTACGTGTTGGCCATTTCTGATATACATTATATGGAAGATAATGCATGTCGAGTGAATATGCTGGTTTCATGAGGAAGCGCAATCAGCCATAGAATAGAAATTGTAACTTCACTTTCTTTTATTTATAACACTTCCTTAGGCCTCGTCAAATGGTACAAATCCGTACTAACCGATGAGTTATAATTCATATTCTGTAACTAGTTGTGATTCTTTGAAATACTTCTTTGTGAAAACAGTAATTTGGAGTTACTCAATTCATGTAATCCACATATAATGACAGTAATCCCAGCTTTCTGCTTCCAGAAATAATCAATAATGATTAATTATTAAGTCTTCAATAAAGTTTCATTATTCTATCCCTTCACTCCGAAGTGAAGTGATAGAATATAGAAACGCAACATTCATGGTTGATCTGCTGAGAGGGGTGCTTCCTGGTAGGAAATTAGCCCCTATTTAGGCATTAGATAGGCGAAGAAAATCCAGAAAACACACGGCCAGCCTTTGGTGAGACGCGAACCCACTCCTAACTATCGTTGTTCACTGGTTTCAGTGGTTTGACCACTGATAAAACTTTATTCTTAGGACATGCAATTCTTCTAGAAACAAATAATATTATACATTGAATACTCAGCTATTTTATTATTCAAAATCAAATTAAATTCTGATAATATAATTAGTTAAGGATTTATGCCAAACGAATGTTTATATCACTTGCTCGCTCTTTAATGGATTCTCTGAAACATTTCTTCCTATAAGAAACGTAGGATTTTATATTTATAATAGAGCATAGCCTGTTGTTACTTTACTGTATAATAATTGTAGTCAATTTTACATATTTACATGAGAATTTGCTAATTCCTCGAATTATTACAGCATCAATAATGTCAACGACAAACAATGGTAAAATACAATTCAAATGCTTACAACCCGTCTTGACAATTGAGGAATTATAAAAATGTGTTTAAAAATCTCATCCCGATCGAATTATTGCCCAAAATCTGCTGAAACGATGGCAATTAACCAATGGATTTCCACAGCGAGGAAGGCACAGCAATGACACTTCGACTTGCAGCCAATCAGCAGCTTCATCCAAGATAATAAAAGGAAGGAAGATGATCGCGTAACACCAGACATTACCATGGCTCTTCATCTTCTCTTCCACTTTCTCCTGACTCTACTCATCAGCTCTGCAGAAAGACCTCTTTACTTCGATGTTCCGCTAGATCCCGAAGATCGACTGCACCTCTACTGGACTGTGGACTATGAGTTAGAAATTGTGACATTCGAATTGATAGCTCACGTATCTGATAACGAATGGGTCGGAATGGGATTTTCCAACAGAGGTAACATAACACGAGCCGATTTATGCGTTTGGTGGGTTAACAGACAGGGCGATTCTCACTTTCAGGTAAGATTTTTACATACGATTAAAAAATCATATATAAATTTGTAAAAATTAATAGCGTTTTATATGGGTTTATCCGCATGTTCTTTCGTTGTAAAGCTGTAAAATCACGCTCTGAACGTCTTTGATTTAGGGAATTTGAGGGATTTTAATAATTAATTTGCTTAAAATTCGTAGTAGAACTCATTTTCACTATTTTTATCGCAATTTCTTCCCTGAAAATCTCATTTATCAATGATTAATCTTTACTCCTCTATTACTTAATGGATTAATTAAGATTAGGGAGTTAGCTATGGATATTTTATGAAGTTACAAAGAGGTCAACACACGTATAAAGATTACCGAATGCATTCATAAACAGTAATGTCGGATTAGGCTGACAGCTTCGGAACATAACACGTAGAGAATGATTGAAATATTAATATCGTCGGATGCTTATATTAAATACCAAACCATCACCCCCACTGCTTTATCACTAAACTCAATAAAGGAATTCCTTCCGTGTCACGTGGCTTCAATATGACTACTAATAATTCTAGAGAGTCAATTAGAAGTTCTGTGAAGAATTTATCGATTTTATTATTATTATTTTTTAGGACGTTTGGACAGACGAAGGAGGCTACATTACTGTCGATTATCACAACGACTGCGATTTAATTAAATATAAGAAAAGCCCGCATAAAATAAGGATTATCTTTAATAGGAAGTTCGACACGTGCGATCCTCAGGATTATGTTATAGAAGTGAGTCCATTTTAAGGATTAAATTAATGTTTTAATTTAAAGTGTTAAAGGCATGTTTATTTTATATTTTAGGACGGGACGACTCATATTGTTTACGTAATTGGGCGTGGACCTATCAGAAGATTGGATGGATTGAGATTGATTAATGAAAACCATAACTTCCAGCGTGTGCAATTGCTGAAAAATATGGATCCACCACCAGAATTTCCTGAAGATACTAAAGTTATACCCATCACAAATAAAAAGGTTTGGTGAAAAAAATAAATTTCAGATAAAATGCTGAAATTTTTTCTGTAAATGAAGATAATTTATGCATAAATTAGTATTTTAATCATAATTCTTACAGGTATAATCAAGTTATTGTGTTTTTTAGTTAGAGGTTCCTAGTGGTGATACCACTTACTGGTGCAGTTTGCATCTGTTGCCTGAAGAATTTAAGGAAAAACACCATATAGTTCAGGTTAGTTTTACTTAGTCTCTACTCTTAATTGATTAAATTTAATGAATTTAAGAGGGAAACACTCGAAAAAAACATCTTTCTGATAATATAAATTTTCCTCTGCACTACAAAAAAGATACAATTGTTAAAAAGTCTCACCAATGGTTACTCGAAGAAATTAAATTTCTTTCACTCTACTTCATTCAATTGAGATTAAAACAACTTAATCTTTTTAAATATTTTTATACAGGGTACCACATAATCTGGAAAGATCTTTGTTTATTCTTTTACAGGTAAAGCATGGCGCTGAGTAAGGAGGAACGAATTCAAGTTATTTTGATGGTGATGCTAAAGAATTTCACGGGATGTATCCAGACTTCCACCAATCAAACACGGTATTCTGGATGCAGTCTGTAGCAATTTTAAGCTATCTGCGGGACATCATCATCAGAATAACTTCCTTACTCAGAATTCCTTACTCAGCGCTCTGCTTTACGTGTAAAAGAATAAACAAAGATCAACATAACTTTCAGACTTATGGCACCCTGTAGATCTCATAAAATACAGTACGTTATAACGTGTTGCATCTATCTATAATTATTATTTTTCGATAAATTTTAAGTACGAAGCAACCATTCAAAAAGGAAACGAACCTCTAGTACATCACATAGAAGTTTTCCATTGCGAAGTGGAAGCAGAAAAAGAACTTCCATACTGGAATGGTCCGTGTTCGGACTCAAAAAAGCCAAAAGTACTAGAAGCGTGCAAAAAAGTACTAGCAGCATGGGCTATGGGTGCAACAGTAAGTCATATTTACCATAAATTCCATATTAATTTATGAATTTTAACGAATTTCTAACCCGTGTAGCCATTCGCTTATCCAGAAGAAGCAGGTTTACCAATAGGAGGAGCGAACTTCTCAAGATACTTGATGCTAGAAGTGCATTATAACAACCCTGAACTGAAAGATGGTTATGAATTATTAATTAATACGAGTTATATTTTAAATTTTTAAATTATCCACCGATTTTAAATTATAGATTGGGTGGACAGCTCCGGAATTCGTATTTATTACACGTCTCAACTCAGACAGTACGATGCTGCTGTTATCGAAGTAGGATTGGAGTATACAAATAAAATGGCCATTCCTCCTCATCAAGAGGCCTTCCAATTAGATGGATATTGTGTATCCGAATGTACACGAGTCGTAAGTACTGTACATGAATATTACATAAATATATTATTCAGATGGATTAATTAGCAATTTTTAAGGGTTTACCACCGGAAGGCATAACGATATTCGCTGCTCAGCTGCATACTCACTTAACTGGTATTAAAGTATGGACGAAGCATATTCGAGGAGGTGTAGAATTAACTGAAGTAAATAGGGATAATCATTATAGTACACATTTTCAAGAAATTCGTACTTTAAAACGTAGAGTTCAGCTATTTCCGGTAAGATTTGGTTTATATGTTAAGCTTAAGTATGTATATAATGTCCGGATGAAAAGAGAAAATAAATAATTAATAATAAAATTATTTTTACTACTGTTATATGAATCCAATTAAATTTTAAACATCAAATATTCAAAATTCTCAAGAAAAAAAATGGGTGAATTTTAGAATGGAATGCATTAAATTATCCTGATTAATGATAAAATGTAGCATTTGTAGATTGAGTTAACAACCAATAAACCTTTTAAACAATTATAAAAATAGAATTTTGAAGTATTTTTGGACTTTGAATCCCTGTTTTAACTGAGGATGAAGCACTTCCAGTTTGCTGGGCCTTTTGCAACCTTACTATAGACCTACAAGCCAGACATTTTTGGGTTCCTGTTAAGCCTTCACAACATCCGTGGCAGTAGGGTTTGCATATAAGCTGAACAAGCTGCAGCTTAGCTCACATTTTAACATGTAGGCTATTTGGTGAAAGCGAAGGGCCTGTTATATGGTATAACTTAGGTCCGCCACAAGATTCACGCTGAACATCACCTCAATCGACTGTTCCATACTCATTTTTTATCACCTGATACTTGTCCATACGTTTCGGAAGTAGGATGGACTTTGTAAGCAGTACTTGTGACGTATTTGTAGACTTTATACATTCTGAACTGGGGAATTTTATGAAGGATTCTTAAGGCCAGGAAGAATAATTTTCAAATTTTTAAAATTCAACGAATTCTTTGACATTTTAAAACATTTTACTGCATTTAATTATTTCTCACACGAAAACACACATCCTTCAAAAATTAAAATAATTAAACTCAAATACACATTAGAATTTTCGCCTTTAATATAGTAAAAATGTGTTAATTTTTACAAATTTCAAGTGTATTAGACACAATTTATATTGTATATTTTTCAATATTAATTAACAATATGGATCATAGACATGGCTAGTAGGGCCTCACATTTATGAGGCCTCAAGAATATCATTGCATTGAATTTCTTATGTATTAAGGAAAAATCTTTTATTTTAAAATATGAAAATCTGTAAATTACTTCCGCATTTCTGATAAAATTTTTAAAAGCGTTATCAATGATAAATTACTGCTTATAGCCGATTTAACTGCATCGATGTAATAAATAAATAATTATTCAACTTTTTCAGGGAGATGCATTAATAAATTCATGTGTTTACGAAACATTAGATAGAGATAATATTACTCTGGTATGTATTTCATTTTTTAAAATAAGATATTAAATTAAATCCAAGCTTAAAAAAATTAATATATATATTTATGTCTAGGGTGGATTTGCTATAAGCGATGAGATGTGCGTGACTTATATGCATTATTTTCCAAAATCGAACTTAGAAGTATGCAAAAGTTCAATAGATACTGATGTACTAAACAGTTATTTCCGTTATATGAACGAGTAAGTATTTTTTAAAATATTATAACATTCATTTTTCTATAAGATATCGAGCAAAATTTTTTATTCTCTTAAATAAAGTTGGTGGATGTGTACTCAACACAAACATTCTAAGAAAACTTCAGCTTTTTCATTGTGAGATTGGTTTCCCTTAGGTATAATAACGAAGCTACGTCTCCTGACAATGATGTGAGCGAAAATTATCAATCTATCCATTGGACCAAAAGCAATTCCAACTTTTTGTATCATCTCTATAACAATTCACCTTTATCTATGCAATGCAATCAATCCTCTGGAGATAGATTTCCTGTAAGTTTAATCTTTCTTTATTATATATTTTTATTTAAAAGCGAATTAAACTAATCATTTATCCTTTCTAGGGATATTGGAATGGAGTTCCTTTAACAGAAATTCTGTATACTCTTCCACCACCCGAAGATCAATGCAACCAAAAAGAGATATTTATTAACTAAAAATAAATAAATAAATATCTGAGATGTTTATTTGAAAAAATAAAACAACATATAAATAAATAACCAAAGAACGTTTCTGACTTAATACAGTGATAATGTAATGCCTTTATATGTTACGTGTTGTTAAAAATTGTTGTTAATAAACAAAGTATGTTAATCAGTTCAATTTTTTATGAATTTATTAATATAATAATATCAAAACATATTTTTATTTTTTTAATAATGTAAAATATAAACGCGTCTTTTCTATCAGAAACAGCGAAAAACATCGATTTTTCTGAAAGGCGGGCTTCACTGCATGATAAGTAAGCTTTAGGAGAAGACCGCTTTACAGATTTTTATATTGTTATAAAATAGCAATTTTTTTCCCTTCGTTTCTTAAAAATATTTTAATTTTATTTTATAAAAATTCAGGAAGGTGTATTAGTTCCGTTTAGATATGATGTAAGCAATTTTTTTTTCTAAAAAAAATTATGAAAATTGATATATTACGCAAGTTTAACACGAAGATTTTTACATCATCTTCCAAATATGATTTTTTTTATAATCCCCTTTGGCTATAGACATAAAATTTCGTTTTATATCTTTAATTTTTACGTCCGAAAATGTCATTTAAATTAATTTATATTACGATAAACAAATGTTAAATTATTCCTCCAAGTTGTTTACACATAATGTAAAATTGCAAATTAAAATTTTCCAATTATTTAAAAATATATTTATTGTAAATTTATAATTAAATTAATTAAAANGAGGGTGAAATTACTCTCGTTTACTAAATAATAATATTTAATTATAATCTTTATTATATTAATCAAATTGAATAGTTTAAATAGAGACGTTTGTTTACTTTTTTTGTTATTGAAACAAATAGTTTAAAAATTAATTTCGACTCTAAATATTTAATTATTTATTTTAAAAGGTAAATTTACTCTTTCTACTTCATTTTCGAGTGTTAAAATAGTAAAATCGTGGCTTATTCGGTGGCAGAAAGAGTAATTACGATTGTAATATACACTACAGGGATGCATCATCTTTACATCACCCATCAGGATTTCGATTCTCCTTGGTATATGCAAGCTGTAGCTTGGACGAGGAAAGCGATCGATCGACCTTCTCCAGTCTTGCATAGCGCCATCTTGGTTTGTCCCCTAGCCAGTTAGCCATCATGACATCCAATCCTTCCAATGCTCCCGCAACGACAGACAGACCAGCAACAAATGTTCATAAACCGGATTATGAGAAAGATGTCGTGTATCTTTATCAGTTCACCCGTTGTCCAACTTTGCCTTCTGCGTCGCCGTTTTGTTTTAAGGTGGAGACATGGTTGAGAATGGCTGGGATTAAGTACGAGGTGAGAACCCATCCTGTATTGACTAGGCTACTACTTTTCTATGCTTCTCAATATCCTAGATGGTATCTGGCATAGTTTACGAGCTGATAAAATGTAATTGATGCCCTTTGGCGTTAAGAAAGATGAGATATTTTCAATTTACGATGTTTAAATGTTATTATTTAACAAGTAGGAAAACCTAAACGGATTGTAACGCGTTTGATTTATCATCGGTTTTATCGCAGTGCTGCATAACTACTAACAGCCACGATAATATCATTCAGCTCGTGATAATCGATATATTCTTTTTTAAATATGAATCTAATTAATCCATCTCGAATCGATTTTGTTTAACATCTTTTTTTTTCCTCGCGAGATTTCTGCATTCGCGATTTTTTACGGGATTAATTAATCGAAAATAATCGATTCTTTAACAGAATATCGACCATAAAATGAAATATAAATCGAAAAAGGGACGTCTTCCTTTCGTCGAATTGAATGGAGTCGAAATTGCAGATTCAGATATTATCATCAAAGAACTGAGCAAACACTTTGATAAAGATTTGGATGCTGACCTGAGTGCTGATCAGAGAAACATCAGTCATGCCTTTATTTCCATGCTCAACAATCATACGAGCTGGTAAGAACGTTTGTTTGTCTGATCATTTTATTATTTATTTATTTATTTATTAAAGTTAAAGTTACCGATAATCATAGACGATTTTTTTATACTGATTAGTTAAGTTTACTACGGATTACGTTAATGATATTCAGAAACGATAGTCGAAGAAAAATTGCATCGATCGAAACGACTCGGACCACTTTTGCATTGAAGGTGGGTTTGATAAGTCGGAGGGACCGTTTACACTCGATAAGAGAGCTTGAAAAGCTATCATTGTCCCCAGATGAGGTATATTAAGTCTTGTTTACGATAAGAGATTAGTGAATATTAGCAAGTAGGAGTTATCTCCGTGAATAAAAATACATTATCTCATAAGTTATGACCATTTTTCTATTCACTTTATTCGCTTTTTTTACATCCGTATCTTGTACTTTACCCGTGTAGCAGCAATAACAAAAAGTAATCTCTGTAAATTGGCCCGCTTCACTCCAATTCGGGGGCCGTCGAGGGGAGTCTTTATTAGTTCCCACCCACCCCTATTTTATTTTTACTAACAGAAAATAAAAGCCACTCCAATTCGGAGGCCTTCGAGAGGGGGAGCTGGGGATTTTCCCCTGACCCGTGGATAATCTAGGGGCCCTTATTAGTTACCATCTGTATAAAACAATGCTATTTTTACTAACGGAAAATAAGACTGTGCTTTATTAATAAAGAAACATTCTACTTATTTTGTTGATTCAAAAAGGGGGACCTAAAAGGGGCCCACTCTACTCCCGGGCCTCAAACGTGCTCGACGGTCTTGACGGGCCTCTCTATAAGCCATACCGAGTTTAAATTAAATTATTTAATATTTAAAGTCCATTACTCATTTTAAATTCCATTAAATTTATCCATAAACTAAATTTGAAATTTAAATCGAATTTTATTGGCTTTTATTAACCGTAAAAATTATGAAAAAATATTTATTTGTTTAAATTTGCTAAATCTGATTGGTTGCTGAATTAATATAAATTTAAATGAGAACCAATCGACTTTAAGTATTTTTGAAATTTAAATCAATTCGTAAACTTATATAAGCTAATTCAAAATTTATTGATTGGCCAATACATTTTAAGAGAAAAATATTTAAATATTTGAATTTATCAAAGGCGATTGGTTGTTAAATTTTCAAATGAATTCAAAAATGAACCAATCAAAGAGAGAAATATATATATATACATTTTAACTCAATTTATTGATCAATTTAAATTATTTATTTACCAATAACATTATAAAAGAAAAAATAAATAAATTTCTTAATATTTAAATTAAGAAATTTATTTATTTAAATTTAATCAAATTTAAAAAATCATTTTTTAAAAAAATTTATAAATAGTTTAAAACAACTCAACCAATTAGAGCGAAGATATTTAAATTTTTAAATTTTATGAACACTGATTGGTTTAATTATTTAATTATTATTTTAGTTAACTATTTAATTAATTCACCAATAAAACTGAAAAATTTTCAAATTTCAAATTTGACGAATGCTTTAACTCATTTACCAATAAGATTATAGAATTAAAGTTTTGAAATTGTAGATTATGGTTTAATTTTAAATTAAATTTTAACAATTTAAAATTTAATCTTTGAAGAATTAAGCTATATATTTTAAATGTACTAAATTGCTGTATTTTGAACAATTTTTGCTTTATTTTGAACAATTTTAATATAATTTTTAGAAGAATCGGAGGGAATTTAAGAGGAAATAAATAAATAAATAAAAACACTCTCCTATATTAAACTCTTCCTGAACAAGTGTTGAAAGTAATAAACAAAGTTATATCTTGAGAAGTAATAACACAGTATCATTGCCTTTATACACTCTAGTTTCATAACAAGAGCGTAAAGATTATTCCTATTTTAAGCTACTTACTAATAATAAAATACTATTTTTAAACTAACCATTTAATATTAATAATTAAAAAAATAGAAAATATTTAATTTTATTACTTCTAAAAATTCGTTTCAAAACCATAAATCTTAAATAAAATTAATTATTATTTTTAAAAATATTATAAAATAAAACTTTAATGATAAATTGGCACTTTAAATAACAGAAAAGTTGTTTATATATTAAAGATTAAATGTTTAATTAACTCAAAAATTTATAAAATATGTTAATATTCTTTAAATAATGAGTTATTTATTTAGAAATTAATTTAAATTCCGTGTAATGTATAGTACAAGACATTTAATTACTTAAAAATAATTATATTAATTTAAAAATAAAAATTTTTAATTAAAAATACTTGAATATACGCTAAATATCACCAATAATATGAATTAATAAACGAAACACCAATGAATATCTACTATTCAAAAATGTGAATTTTCCAGTTTTATTGGCCAACGAATCCAATACATTAACCAATTAACATTCATAAAATTCGAAAATTTAAATGCATTCTCTGTAATTGGTCAAATACTTTTAAAATTATTTAATCGATACATTTATATGATTTAAATACTTTCAAGCCGCAATATCTCAATTAAATTAAAATTTAAATGATCATTTTATGCTTGATTCGCTGATTAAAATATTTAATATAATTTTATGATGTGTACTGTTATTCGTGTCGACAAACAAACAGAGGAACTCATTAATGAGTACAATTAATAGCATTATGAGTGAATATTTCTGGCATTTACAATGATATAAATTCATATTTAGGGAGAGAAAGCGCACTCTTAAAGCCACTTATAGCATTTCCAACAGAAATTTTATCATATTTCTGCTATTATTTAGCAACAAATCATTTTCTGTAAGCCAGAAACTAAATTATGTCCTGATACCTTCAGTCAGATCGCTGATTTGAATAGAAGTGTGAATATATATACATATTATGGCATGTATAACTCATAATCGAGGGTGAAATTACTCTCGTTTACAAGTTTATTACATTTTTTTACGCTTGCAGAAGAATAACTGTCGTTACTTCAGCCCGATAAACTGTTAATAAAATGTCCCGGAGGAAGTTAAACAAGTAAAGATAATTAAATTTAAGCCGATAAGCTAAAATTAACGACATATTCAGCATATTTCGTGAATTAATTAGCCACTATTCTACATTTCGGAGATTGAAAAATATCGATTTTGTAGCCATTTTTTGTGGTACAGTTAAACCTGTGAACAACGGCATTGACGAAAACATAAAAAAATGGCTGTTGTTTGGAGGCGACCGTTATTAAGCTACAGTTATGTAGTTTGCAGTGTTAATAACCTCCGTCGTGAAAATTCCCTAAACAAACCTGAAATTCCCCCTAAATAGCTTTGCCCCATGTAAAAAAAATTAGTCTTTTGGCAATCCAGAGAAATACAAATTTTCAATTTAGAGTGCAAGAAGTGTGGGCACGGTTGATCAAAAGTGTCACGTGATAAAGAGACTTGTTCCGGATTTCGCGCAAGATTTTCGCGTGAATAGTCTTGAGTCATGTGACTTTTAGAAGTTTTTATTCGTCACTGAAACTCCGCTAACGAATATGGGCAATATCACATTTTCCTCCATCCTTCTGATTCCCCTAAATTTAGGAGGAAATCCCTAAGTTGACATCTCTGGTAGTTTGTTTACTTGTTTACATAAAGATGGGAATTCAATACGGCAAAATATATAAATTTTGATGTATTATTAATAAAATTTATTATTATAATTAATAGGGTGATGCGTTGGTGGAGATATAGTCATCCAGGTGACTTCCTAAAGGCTGCTCAATTGGATATCAAACGAACTCTCAACTCAAAGCTTCCTAAAGGTCTTTTACAATTTTTCTTCAAACTCGGTTTTAAAAGCGTAAGTATCAATATATTTTACAAAATTGCAATTTTGTGGTTAGTTTAGAGAGACAGATTGAAAGTTTATTATCATTTACAGAACATTAAACGAACTGTTGGACACGGTTTGGGCCGTCATACCCCTGAGGAGATTTATGAATTTGGAAAATCTGATTTGAAAGCACTGAGTGAACTACTGGATGATAAAACATATTTTTTCGGCGACGAACCCCATTTGGTAACTATTTCTTTTTATTTTATAATGAAATGTTTTTTGTATTGGATTTTCCTTAACAGTCAATTACACAATACTTTAATAGAAGCTTCTTACAAAAATACAATTGTCTCAGACTTATCCAGTGGCATTTTATCCTATGGGCAAAAGAGGCAATTGCCTGGGGTCCTCATCAACAGAGGCTCCAAATCAATCTTTTATAAGAAGATATTCCTCTCAAAAACTCCTTCAAAAAAAAATATTTGAAGTCAATACTGTACATGGGCCCCGATTCAAATTAGCTTGGGCTCCTTCAAGCTATTACACGTCATTGGACTTATCTTTAGAGATCCAAGAACTAAAAAAATCATCATCTAATTTCATATTATTATCTTACAATTATAAATCTTGAGATTCCTGACACCTGAAAGCATTAAAGTGGTTGTGTTTATAAGTTTCGTGCACCTTTCTATAAAATAACCTTCTATCTACTAAGGGATCTGAATTCAAATTTTTATACGTTTTCATCAGTGGCGCGTTATAGCCTCAAGGGGCTCAGGCGAATTGGAATTAGGGGTCCATGTACACTGTTGACTTCATACATCTTTCTTATGAGGAATGTTTTGGGGTCCCTGTTGAAGGGAACCCCAGTCAATTGCCCTTTTCGCCCACAGGATAACGCTCCACTGGTTTTCATAACGGTACAGTTCGAGCTCCCTTAGCCTCGCATTGTTTGACTCCACTGTATATCAGGCTCACACGTTGTGACAATGATGTGCTCAGTCATAAACTCTTGTTTGATTATTGTATAATGAACTGTAAAGATTACTATTATACTTCATATAATAAAGATTTTCTATCGTTATTATTATTATTTTTTACAGCTGGATTGCGTGGCTTTCGCTCATTTGTGCCAATTTATTTACGTCCCCTTTGGTGGCATCAAAGAATACATGGAGACAGATTGCCCGAACTTATTGAAGTTCGTGCACTGTATGAAAGAACGGTACTGGCCTGACTGGGATGAAATGTGCAAGACTTTAGAACTAAACACCCATTTACCTAAGAAAATAGAAGAGGCACCAAAGGAAGAGGAGAAGGAAGAGAAACCAGCCGAAGAAGAAACCAAGAAAGAAGCAGAAGACAAAGTGGATAAAGAACAACCAGAAGAGATCAAAGAGGCTGATAAAACGACCGAAGACGAGAAGCCCAGCAAAGATGGCGAAGAGTAAACAAGACCATTTGTTAATTCACTACATTAACAACCTTTTTCCTGGCAAAAAAACAACAGTTTTGATGTTTCTATTGCTTGTTAGTGTTGTGCGGAACTGTTTAAATGGTGTAAAATCCCCCAAAAAAGTTGACGTTGTGTAAAATTATGTTTTAGGTATTGTAATCATTAAGACGGTTCGACGCAGCTGAGGTGGATGACGGTTAGCCATATTAAATCAACAAGCTGCAGGTTGGAGCATATAAAATCGAAGATACTAAACAAAGCGGCTCAACTTTATATAATTATTAATAATAAATGATTCGAAATAATTAAAAAAAATGGCTTCCGTCAGCTGCTAACAGCTACGTAAATCTTTTTCCAAAAAAAAAAAGAATTCATCAACTGCATATCATTAAATTATTGGTCGATATCGTCACATCTTTAACTGTATTAATTAAATGTTTGAATAGCTTCCTTATACCATCCACGACTGTAATTGGAGGCATATTGCCTTGACGTGTATATTCCTTCCTTTATATAAAAGAAAAGAAAAAAAAATACAAACCGAAAAGTGAACTTTTGAGAAACTGTTTTTTGTGAAGTGCACAATTTTTAATATCGATTTATGCTACGTCTTTTTGTGGACGGTTTTTTCTTCTTTATTTTTTTCTTCATGTTATTATTGATATATTGAAGTGTTAATTTTTAAAATAGTATGACTTTGTATGTCGGAGAAAGTGTCATTAAAAACGTGTTTCAATCTATATTTACGCATGTTTTCCTCTTTCTATTAGTCACAGAACAAAGGTAGTTGAGTTTTACTGCCCAACAGAGACAAGTCGATAAGATCACTTAACACTGGTAGTTGGTCGCGGGTTCGACTCTCACCAACGGGCTGGCTGCGTGGAGTTTTCCCGGTTTTCTTCGCCTAAATAGAGGCCCGTTTACCATAGAAAGTCCTCCCCATGGCAGATGGCACATGTGTTGCGTTATCTTATCCCATCCAAATCATTAGTTGCGTTTTACACGCTTCATTAATTCGAATTTCTACAATGAAATGCCACATTAATTAATGTAATGTAGCATTCTTCAATGTGATTAAAGATGCTAGACAGTAACCTGTTACCATATTTAAGCTACGTACTGTACAAATGTATATTTAGTGTCGGTTGAACGATATCGCGTTAACATGTTCCTACTGAACACAAACTGGTTGTTAGATTCGCTAGAGATTTTAACAAGCGATAGGAATATTGTACCAACAGTAGATTATATCACTAGTTTCGTAATGTTATTCGATTACTATTCAATGTAACGTTGTTATTGATACAATTTTCTTACCACTTATTCGAATTAGATAGAAGCGATTCGCTATCCACTTGCATGCACAATGAGATTATATGTAGCATAAATCACATAATATGTTAATTCTATTCAATAGAATAATGCGTTAAGCTTTAGAAAACAATATAAAATATTCGCAAAACATTTTTAAAAAGCTGGCAACATTATTGCTGGATTTTCCCGGTATTATTTATTTGTTTTCATCCTTCTTAATTGCTACCATTACCTTTATGTCTTCAGATTGGTTCGGGAGATATTAAGGGGGTGGGCCATATCTCCCGAACTAATGGTCCGATTTTCCTGCAAATTTATAGAAACATTTCCCCCAACACACAAACCTCCATGAAAAATTTCAAACATTTTCGACAAAAGGCACAGGAGTTATTAAGCTTCAAAGAGGGGTGAAAAAATCATATTCCTATGCATTAACATCCATCCATACATAAAAACTCCTCCATCTTTTTCGCATTTCTCGACGCTTCAAGGTCTCTCGAGTCCAAAACTGTAAAAATCTTTGGGGTAATTTTTTGACCGATCGCCATTTTTCCTGTGTTATACATAACAGCTAGTAAAGTAAGAGAATTTACGAAGAGAAAAATCGTGCGTAGAGAAAATCAATATTTGTAATTTCATACACGCGAATGTATAAATGTTGACATATTTAATTATATAAATTCAACATTAATACGTTTAATAACCGCTCAGCAAATCGATTTGCTTCAATTTTTTTTTTTTATTAAAATATTTCACACGACTGCGATTGACGCTTACATATTACTTCCAGCATTTAACCTCTCCAATTTAATATGATTCGGATCGTTCAACATCTTGTTCCTCATTCAATAACATCCAGTGGCAGTAATAATCAGAAATTAATGTCACGCATTCATCACTCGAACCCCAATGACAGCACTTTACTACCGATTACCAGAAATAAAGTCGCACCTTTTTTACAAATTCCATTTTCAGAAACAGGAAAAATATCGTAAAAAAGGTGAGTAAACAGCCACTCGTCTTTGACAGACAAACGTGAAGATGTTAACATTATTCATGTCAAAGACTTGATGTAATTTATGAGGAGGTCACAAGATTATTATTATTATTTTTTTTTTCGGTGTTAAAAAAAAATGGATGAATGGTTTCTTCTTGAATCACTCAAACTGTTGTGTTACAGGCTAACCGCAATATCGTAGATTACAGTTACTGTTCAATCAATCAAAGGCAGCAGTGTTCTTTCTGGATAGTGATTTACTCCACACAGAAAACGTTAACCAATTGTTCTTGCTCTCTATTTATTTAAAATTATACCATTTTTCAAATTGTCACAAAGAAGTGAAGTTTATAACAGTGGAAATTTTACAATCTGCTCAGGTCTTATACCTTTTCTTTTTCTCCGTTTAGATAGTGAGTCTAGCGCATTATCGAGCGTAGTTTTGGTTTCTTTACACGAAAACACCGAAAGAAACGTTAAAAAAGCTGCAATTTTTTCCCTTTTAAATATCTCGAGTCGCTCACCATGTAATTTCGAGGCAGAAATTGCAGAGAAGTTAGCAAACAGATAAGAATGATATCGCTATCAGGAGCAAGTTTGCAAGGAAAAAACTGTATTAACGACATTCCTTCTTGCAAAAAACTTCGTAATATCTTGAATAAGTTTATAAATTAATTTTTTTATACCTTTTTAATTATTTTTGTGCTAATATTTATTTAGCTCTAAGCTAATTTTAAAACAGTGGCATTAGTAGAAAATGGATAGTAGTAATTACTACATAATTTATTTGATATTTAAAAGCATTCAGTGTAATTAAATTGCTGACTGCATCTGTCATGATAGTATAATCATTAAGTTAGATACTGTCTCTTTCTCTAGCAAGCAACTTGATCATCAATCTAGATATTCCCTGAAGTCTATCAGTTGTATAGTACAAGTGTAAATTAATTAGAAAAGACAATTTAATCATTTCACTTCCAAATTTTGTTAAATATATTTTATAATTTTATTTTAAAGTTTATTAAATAATTTCCATTTTTGTAATACAAATCTGTGTATATTTTCTGTATCACATAAGGAAACATATATAATAATTTTTAAACCTAAGTTTAAAATTTGTATATTTAATTATTTTGTATTTAATATTTATTCATATTTTCTATGTTTCTTTAATATATTTATGCTTCTTTTGACTCATGTTAATTTATAAGTTTTAAATGCTTTTAATTTCAAATGTGCTTCCGATTCTATTCATTAATTCTATTCTAGAACCTAAAGATGACCATTGCACGTAATTGAAAACGTTCATTCTGTTAATAAATGTACTGTTTTTACTGGATTTAAGGTTTTTCTGATATTAATTTTATACATCAATAATAAAATACAACATGTAAACTTGTGACACAAATTCATGGGCTAATACCAGTAGATTTTGTTGTCACAATTTTATCTAAAACCTGAATTGTATGCATCCTCTTTCAATAATCCACAGCTCTCCTTTTCATTTATTTCAACTCAAGGCCCTCTTCAGCCTTTCATGATGTCCAGATGATCCCCTCACCTTATGTTGAGAATGGCTGCACTAATAAACTAATTTATCCATATTGAGCTAGAACAATATTTTAAATTTAGTTTCTCAATGCTAATATTGATTTTTTGTTTATATGTAATATAAAAAAATTTAATATTCAAAATTTAAAAATTATTACTGAAGTGCAGGAAAAAGGCATAAAAGAACCAGATGATCTGTTATATGCCTTGAGTTTATTTTATATAAAACTAGTAGCTATGTCTGTATTGCTTAGTAAAAAGTAATAAGAACAAGGATTAAAATCTTGGTTATTTTAGGCTAATTCAAATTAATAGTATTATTTCAGTACAGCTTTCAAATCCAAAAGACCCTAAACTTTTTAAAATCATCACTATAAATTTGATTTAAAGACTGTGTAACACCTTCATTAATTATTATAGAATGCTTACTTATAAATTTATAATAATGCATCAAACTTAAATTATTACAAAGTAACAAAGGGATGAAATCATGGGGAGTCCAGGTTTCATGGTAGCCTATATTTTATGTAGAATCCTAGAGTGTAACTAAAAAATTTGGTCCAAATAGGTCAAAATCTGGAAATCCACTAGTGGATTAGTGGATTTCCAGATTTTGTGGTATTCTATATTTTCTACAGGGTCCATGAGACTAACTCTAAAACATTTGGTTTGTTTGTTAAGTTATGGCAATGCAATACTTGGGCAATCTGCCTACGGGGAGATGCCTTCCGGGAGGTCTTTTTAAGGGTAACTGACCCACCCCTATCAGGCATTACAGACAAGGGAGAAAACCTGGAAAACTCCACATGATCAACCATCCTGGCAAGGCATGAACCCACAACCATGTTCATACATCCTAGTGTTCAGGAACAGAACCACTTGGCCACTGGTGGGCTAAAACATTTGGTCAAGATTGATCAAAGGATTTAGGAGTGTATAGAGAGTAGACTGTGAAGATAGATATTCTATTTTATATTTATACAGAAAATTTATATTTTTCAGTTAATTTTTTAAATTTAAAAATCACAGAAAGAAATTATAAAATAAAAATATCAAGAAATATACATTCCTCTGATAAAACTTTTAGAATAATTCAAATTTAAATCATAATTACTTTTTACTTTTAAATCAAATTTACTTTTGTAAAGTAGAATAGACATTTCTATTAATCTTAATAATATTATCAATTCACTTTGATGAACTGCAGATTTAATGAAAAAAAATTGAATAGGTAATAAAAAATATGAATTATTCAATAAATAAAAATTATTTTATCATAAAATAAGTTTTTCATTAGTTTTATTAAAATACTGTAAAGAAAATTAAATCTTACTTAAATTTTTCTAAATTAAATAAATAAAAAAATTTAACTATAAGAATTTCATTTTCTACATTATAATGAAAAGAAAAAACAAACAAAAAAATGTTTAATGGGCAAACATGAGATATGAGAGCAAGATAATGGAATTTAGAAAAGAAGAATATTTGCTTGTGTAGTTTGTTATACACTAGAAAGAATGTAAACTAATCAGCTCTAAAATAACGAAACAGAAGAGCTATTGAATGAAGAGTAACTTTTATCATAAATTAATTAGAACATACTTATTATCTCTTAATAAGATTACTCTTAAATAACATTTTATTCAATATTTGTTAGTAGAAAAACAAAGATATTTCAAATAATTATTTTACAATGCAGTCAAAATATTAACAAAAAATATATATATATTCAATAAATATATATATGTAGTTTTCTTAATAAAATATCAAACAATAAAAACTAGGAAGAATTCTTATATAGGAATTCTATTAACAAATTTATTACTTTACAATTTATTACAAGATTTAAGCTGCAAATAAATGCACATTAATGTACAGTAATAAAACATGCACGTAATAAATGCTACAGATTTAAAAAAAAAATGCTGTAGTTCACAAGCAAATTGTTAACTGCTCCCTCGGTTGTCAGCATTATATAAATCTTACATTGGTTTTTTAATATATAAGTTATATATATATATAATTTTTCTTTTGAAATCGATGCAAAAGAGAAATATACATTTGTTTCTTTTTTGTCACTGTTACGTGAAATTTTTTCCTGACAAATACAGTATATACAATTTGTAAGAGCCACAGCTTGATGAAACGTGTACATTATATAAAATATAATAAATATTTTAAGTATCAAAAATTATGTTTGAAAATGCATTTATTATATTTATTAATACAGAAAAAATGAAACTGTTTGCAATTTTTCTGTACTGTTTGCACCATTTGTTTCTGGAAGAAATTTGAACTTTATTTTTTTTTAAGAAAAAATTCTATTTAATTGCAAATTGGTTTTTTTAATATTTAACATTTTATTCATAAAAATGTATATTTATTCTTTTCTATTAACAAACTATGATAATGCTGTACTATATACTGTGTTTGTAAGAAAAAAATCTATTATCATGCAGAACCTTCTCTCTATTCTATTCTATATACATTATCACTTTGTCTATAACTATTTCCAACCACAAATTTTCAAAAATTCATTATATAAATAACACTTAAAATATATTTATATATTTTAAATGTATACACCAATGATAAAAAACAAAACAAAACAAGAAAAAATAGAATTTTATGGCACAAATTCATCGAACAAAATGGCAATTATGCTACAATACAATGTAATAAATTAATTAAAATGACTGTTTTTCTAAACTATACGCTGAGAAATGTGTTACACACAGAACTAAATTATACATGTCTGGAAATTTAAGCTTATTATATTTTAGATTTCTTTATATTTAATTACATATAACAATAAAAGTTCTTTTTTTATACTTTTTATAGAAGTAATTAAAATAGGAAAAATAATTTCAATATCATAAACACACTAAAAACACTTGCTATATTTTTAACATTATGACTCATATACAAAAAATCAGATCAAGCATTTTGATAAATAAAACATTTTGTGACCATTCAGAACTTTCCATTTAATTATATAGAAAATTATTGCATTAAAAATATATTGCAGAATATACTGAAAATGCTGTTTGATCAATTTAATTCTTTTTTTTTCCTTTTTTATAATATATGACTCTGAACTTTTAAATAGGTAAAAAAAATAAAATTTGTAAACAATGAAAAGATAAATATATAAATGTAAAAAATGAAAATATCTTTAATTAGGAAGTGCCCATAAGACAGCAGTTTTGTCTGCACTAGTGGAGAGAAAAGAAAATTCTTGAGGATGCCATCGGGCTTGGATAACTTTATCTGTATGATCTGCTACGACAATGCTTGGTAATGGTTGAGTTAGATCGCCTAAAAGAACAGTAAAAAATTGCTTTCACTTGTGATTTAACATATATTTTATCATTCATATTCATGTTAACTTGTAGAATATGAGAGGTACAAGTAGCAAAGTTACCTTGCAAATCAGTTAATACAATCTTATGATCATATGATGCAGTAAGGAGGTAATAGGCTTTGGGTGAGAATCTTATAGATCGTACGTCGGAAGTATGGGGCCTGAAACACTGGATCACTCGACCACCCCTAATATCATATAATAGACACGCAGCATCCTCGTGGCCAGAAACTAGAAGTCGACCCGAAGGATCCACACATACAGCAGCTACTGGACTTCCTAAAATACAATTTTAAAATTTTCAATAAAATGAAGAATAAAAAGATTCATTACTAATATAGAAGAATATTAATAATGGTAATTATTTTTAACATGCAAAGTTGCTAGGCCCATTAATGCTTCCAAAGACATGAAACAAAAACAAAAAGGTTTAAGGACATTTCATAACTAAAATAACAACTTTATTCTTAAATGTAAATTAGCTGAATCAAATTTTATAGTTAGTACTCAATTTTTTCACCTCTATTTCTCCTTACAAAGGAGAGGTATTGTTCATATGATCATCCCCTATTATAATAGAACAAAGAACACTGTTTTTGTTGGGTTGCAATTTGAAAAAATTGTAGACCTATAAATTCCCAATTCGTCTGTCTGTCCTTCCTTAATCTTGAGAAAAGTGTTAGATAGATGAAAGTTAAGACTAGATATGGAAAATTTAGAGGCAGGAGGTCCCAATTTACTATATACAAATGTCTGCTTAGGGCCAAGAGTCATGTTATTTCAATTCAAAAATTTTCTATAATATATGAACACACCTGAATTCTACTTGCTGAGTTTTTTTCTCTTTATTCAAACGTTTTCAGCCTATTTGGATAGGTCATCCTCAGGTTTTCCTTTATCGTTCCAAAATGGAACCATTCGTTCAATTTTATTTTGATTTGAATTTTTGAAATAAGTTAACAACTTTTTGTATATTACATAAATAAATAAAATAAATGAATAAAATAAAATATGTCCCTATACGTGCTACAAAAATTAAACAACATATTTTTACATGCGTCTAAATCATAATATAATAACTTCTTATAATCTCCAGTTCCTATTTTATGGATTATTGAAACTCATACATTTTTCTATTTTGTATTTCCATGCTGTTGGTAATGTATTTGCATCCTTTTCATTTAAACATCGGTCCCTCATTTTACTTTTGTATATCTCTATTTTTTCCATTTCCATTGCTATAGACGGTGAGTGCACCGTTCTTATGATCTTTGCTTCATCCTACTAACTATTGTTCCGTCCGCCTGAGCCATGCTTGCCAATATCGTGCTATTAAGTCTTTTATTAACACTGTATTTGTGCTCTTTTTACATGCACTGCAAGGTTTCTTCTGGTCACCCCTACATATTCTTTATCGACTCCTATTTGTTGGTTTTCATATGGGATAGTGTACACCCCCGCTTGCTCTTCCATTCTTATTTTGTCCTTATCGTTCCTTAATAATCTATATATGTTGGGTGCTCGTTTGTAAATTATCTTTGTGTTTTTGTATTTTCCTAGCTCATCCATTACTTTTCTTGTTTGTTCATTGTATGTGAACTTGTTGAATGCAGTTGTGTTGTTATGTGTTGTAGTTGTAATTTTTTGTTTCCCATAACTTCTGATAAGGCCTCTGATTGCGGACGTTTTATATCCTAAACCCCTTGCTACCTTTTGTATTCTATCCATTTCCTTGTCACGGTCTTGCACATTGGTGCAGTACAAGAAGGCTCTCTTGATAAGTGCCTTAAATGCAGACAGTTTATATCTATACGGGTCCTTCGACCATGAAGGTATGTATAACGGAGCATGTAAAGGTTTCAAATATACTGCCGTTCATATACTTCCTAGTTTAAACTCCATGTTAATGTCCAAAAAATGGAGGTTTTCTTGGCTTTTTTGTTCCAATTTTAGTTTCAAACCATGGTCATTGTTGTTGATTGCAGTTAGGAAACCATTAATCCGTTGGTTGTCTTTCCAAATGATCTTATACATTTTCTTACAGATTTCAACTTGGTAAAAACGAAAAAAATACCAAAAAAATTCCATCTCATTAATTTTTTTTTGTTACACTCAAGTTTTTGTTTGTATTTAGTGTAAAATTCCTAGTTAACTTAAAATTTAGTATTTTTTTTTATTTAAAAAAATGGTCTTAAAACGAAGACTTCTCACATTAATTCCATCAATTATAGCATCATATTATACAAACGTTACATCATCCATGTAACGTTTGTATAATATGATGCTTTCAGAAAAATCTTTGAGGACGTTCTTTTCCAATTTTCTTACTACTAGTTCACATAGGAGTCCTTATATAGGACTTCCCATTGGGACCCCTTTCTTTTGTTTGTATACTATTCCATTGAATTTAAAAAAGGACTGCAAACAAACTAGGTTTGCCAAATGCCGTAGGTTTTCCAAGTATGTCTTTACCTCAAAAATTTTCTCCTGAACAACAGAGTTAGATACATGAATGGCATGAGTTAATTATTAACAGGAAAAGTATGATGTACAGGGAAAAGACACTACTAATCTTAAGTGCATTGCAATGNGCTAGGCCCATTAATGCTTCCAAAGACATGAAACAAAAACAAAAAGGTTTAAGGACATTTCATACCTAAAATAACAACTTTATTCTTAAATGTAAATTAGCTGAATCAAATTTTATAGTTAGTACTCAATTTTTTCACCTCTATTTCTCCTTACAAAGGAGAGGTATTGTTCATATGATCATCCCCTATTATAATAGAACAAAGAACACTGTTTTTGTTGGGTTGCAATTTGAAAAAATTGTAGACCTATAAATTCCCAATTCGTCTGTCTGTCCTTCCTTAATCTTGAGAAAAGTGTTAGATAGATGAAAGTTAAGACTAGATATGGAAAATTTAGAGGCAGGAGGTCCCAATTTACTATATACAAATGTCTGCTTAGGGCCAAGAGTCATGTTATTTCAATTCAAAAATTTTCTATAATATATGAACACACCTGAATTCTACTTGCTGAGTTTTTTTCTCTTTATTCAAACGTTTTCAGCCTATTTGGTTAGGTCATCCTCAGGTTTTCCTTTATCGTTCCAAAATGGAACCATTCGTTCAAATTTTATTTTGATTTGAATTTTTGAAATAAGTTAACAACTTTTTGTATATTACATAAATAAATAAAATAAATGAATAAAATAAAATATGTCCCTATACGTGCTACAAAAATTAAACAACATATTTTTACATGCGTCTAAATCATAATATAATAACTTCTTATAATCTCCAGTTCCTATTTTATGGATTATTGAAACTCATACATTTTTCTATTTTGTATTTCCATGCTGTTGGTAATGTATTTGCATCCTTTTCATTTAAACATCGGTCCCTCATTTTACTTTTGTATATCTCTATTTTTTCCATTTCCATTGCTATAGACGGTGAGTGCACCGTTCTTATGATCTTTGCTTCATCCTACTAACTATTGTTCCGTCCGCCTGAGCCATGCTTGCCAATATCGTGCTATTAAGTCTTTTATTAACACTGTATTTGTGCTCTTTTTACATGCACTGCAAGGTTTCTTCTGGTCACCCCTACATATTCTTTATCGACTCCTATTTGTTGGTTTTCATATGGGATAGTGTACACCCCCGCTTGCTCTTCCATTCTTATTTTGTCCTTATCGTTCCTTAATAATCTATATATGTTGGGTGCTCGTTTGTAAATTATCTTTGTGTTTTTGTATTTTCCTAGCTCATCCATTACTTTTCTTGTTTGTTCATTGTATGTGAACTTGTTGAATGCAGTTGTGTTGTTATGTGTTGTAGTTGTAATTTTTTGTTTCCCATAACTTCTGATAAGGCCTCTGATTGCGGACGTTTTATATCCTAAACCCCTTGCTACCTTTTGTATTCTATCCATTTCCTTGTCACGGTCTTGCACATTGGTGCAGTACAAGAAGGCTCTCTTGATAAGTGCCTTAAATGCAGACAGTTTATATCTATACGGGTCCTTCGACCATGAAGGTATGTATAACGGAGCATGTAAAGGTTTCAAATATACTGCCGTTCATATACTTCCTAGTTTAAACTCCATGTTAATGTCCAAAAAATGGAGGTTTTCTTGGCTTTTTTGTTCCAATTTTAGTTTCAAACCATGGTCATTGTTGTTGATTGCAGTTAGGAAACCATTAATCCGTTGGTTGTCTTTCCAAATGATCTTATACATTTTCTTACAGATTTCAACTTGGTAAAAACGAAAAAAATACCAAAAAAATTCCATCTCATTAATTTTTTTTGTTACACTCAAGTTTTTGTTTGTATTTAGTGTAAAATTCCTAGTTAAAAAAAAATACTAAATTTTAAGTTATTTAAAAAAATGGTCTTAAAACGAAGACTTCTCACATTAATTCCATCAATTATAGCTGGACTTGGTAATAAATAAATAAAAATGTTAATGGTTGAAGAGAGTAGTGGTAGGGGGAGGTGGGTTAAGTAGTTTTAGCATTAGGAGGTAGGTCGCATGATCGTATAGAAACGGGTTAAAAGTTGATAATGAGTAATATTATTGGTGAGGTTGAGCATGTTTCGACATGTTATCTAGAATACTAGGAATTAATATAAACAACCTGCTGTTGGATTAGATCATGTTTCAACAAGCTAAATAAGTTCAGTATCTTGCTGGCCATCTAATGCTACACTCAAGTTTATATCCAGCATTTGAACGCTACTGTGCTTGTATTTTTATTTCTGGAATATAGCTGGCAGAGGTTGTGTAATTTCTCCCGACAGCTTCTGTTATGTTTGTGGTAAATACACAGTGAAAAGTCAACAAAGAAACATAAGTGAGTTTGTGAAGAAAGTTTAATTTGCATATTTCAAATTGAAACTTGGAAATCAAGACAAAGCCATTTTTGGAAACAATGAGAGAAAAGGAGAAAGAAGCATGGGACTCTTTCAAGAATGTAGTGCATAAGTTTTTGGGGAATACTAAGGACTCTGACTACAAAACCATTGTACGATGCATGCTGGCAGCAGCGTATGAAACTCAAGGATGCAAGATGAGCTTAAAAGTTCATTTCTTACACTCCCATATTGACTATTTTCCTGAAAACTTGGGAGCCTACAATGAAGAACAGGGTGAAAGATTTCAACAGGATGTCCGTGATATCGAGAGACGTTACCAAAGAAAATGGGATGTCAGTATGTTAGCTAACTACTGTTGGATGCTCAATCGAGAAACCAGAGAAGGAAATCGGAAACGAGTTTGGAGAAGTATAAAAAAAAAATAAGAAAAGGTTTCATAAGAAAAAAGACATGACCTAAAATTGTGTATAAATATCAGAAACAATTTGTTGATTAGTTGTAAGAAAATATAATATATTTAGTTCATTGTAATAAATAAGTGTTTTTATCAAAAATTTGTTTTTATTTTGCAAAATCCTTTACAGAAATTATTTTTAAAATCTGCGATCTTTAAAACATATAATTCAGCAAAAATATTCCATGCAGCTGGAAAAATTTTTTTTGCAGACCTGTGTAATTCATTGGAAAATCATTTCATACTATTTATTATGAGAAATTTCAAACATACTAATAACAGCAACAACAGCCAGAAAAATTGAAAGGTATGAAGCCAGAAACAGTCAATATAAGCAAAACCAACTTTCCAATCTGACCAGAAAAGGTTCTTCCAAAACTAACTGTGATAGAAAAATCATCACCAAACAAAATAAAGATGAAACTACATAGTTTTGGAGAAATTTATGGGAAAATGGAAAAGAATATAAACATAATGCAAGTTGGATAAAAGCATTTGAAGAGGAGACAAGTGAATATCATATGGTCTGTCAATAACAACAAATATGGTAAAAAATAGAGTAAAAGAATCAAAAACTGGATTTCTCCTGGAAAGGATCAAATGCATATGTTTTGATTGAAATACTTGACCAGTTCACATCCAGTCATGGCTGATCATTTCAATCATGCACTGCAAAATTGTGAAATTGAGGAATGGTTAACAACTGGCAGAACCTACCTACCTCTTACAAAAAACTCAGCAAAAGATACAATACCATCAAATTACAGGCCAATAACATGCAATAACCATGCTCATGTTACTTACTGGCATCATAGCTGATAACATCATAGCTTTTTTGGAACTGAACATCTTACCAGCAGAACAAAAAAAAAAAAAGCAAGAGCACAAAAGACCAACTCTTGATTGACAAAATGATTCTGGAAAACAGCAGAAGAATAAAAAAATCTGCACATGATGTGGATTGACTATAAAAAAGCATTTGACTCATTACCTCACAGGTGCATCATAAAATATATGAAAACTACTGGCATGAATGAAAATCTTATAAAGATTTTCATTCATGCCAGTAGTTTGACGATCTTACATATGAATGAAAATCTTATAAAGATTTTCATTCATATGTAAGATCGTCATAAGATTTCATAAAATTCATGGAAAAAGTGATGGAAAAGTGGAAGACAAAACTTGTTTTTGGTAATGAAAAATATGGAATGGTCAACATCAAGAGGGGCATCTTCCAAAGTGACTCATTGTCATCTTTCTTGTTTTGTCATAGCAATGATCCCATTGACATTGATCCTGCAGAAAACAAATTTGCGATATCAAACAGCTAGGAATGTTCAGAAAATTTCTCATTTGCTATATATAGATGACCTGAAACTATATGAAAAATCAGAAAGTGAAATTCACTCATTGACCAACAAAGTCCATATTTTCAGTTCAGACATCTCAATGGAATTTGGATTGGAAAAATTGTCACTGTGATTATGACCAAAGGAAAACTCACAAAAAATAATGGAATAGAAATGTGAAATGACCAGGTTATTAAAAATAACCAAGATGCCTACAAATACCTTGTCATATTTGAGTTAGATAACATGAAACAGTCAAGTAAAACAACTGTTAGCAAAGAATACACCCACAGGGTCAGAAAAATCCCAAAGACAAAGCTAAATGGAGGCAATACAATAAAGGCCATCAATTCCTGGGCTATTCCAGTTGTTAGATACACTGCTGTCATTGTGAACTGGACACAGGCTGATTTAGATGCCCTAGATTGGAACACAAGAAAATTGATGACAATTCACTTTGTCCTACATCCACAGCAACATTGACAGGTTGTACTGTACCTGCCCTGAAAATCTGGGGGCAGAGATCTATTGCAGGCGTATCAAACAGTGGAAGAAGAAAAACATGCCCTACTAATTACATTAGCTAGGGCATTTCTTTCTTCTTCCAGCAATAGCCAAGAATAGACACTAATGGAAGTGAAGAATCGTAACCTGCTGAAGATTCAAAGCACCAAAAAAAAAAAACACGAGTATTGCCAAAAAACATTGAAGGAAATAGCAGAAGGTTGGAAAAATAAGACACTGCAAGGCTAATTTCTGGAAAAGATAGATAGAAAAGTGGACAAAACCAAAACTTGGCAGCAATTGATAACAGGAACATTAAAGAAAGAAACTGAAAGCCTTATTCTTGCTGCACAAGAACAAGCAATTAGAACAAATGCCATCAAAGCTAAAGTTGAAAATTCATCAGACACTCAATGCAGACTGTGCAATGAATTGAATGAAACTATAGACCATATTCTCAGCTCATGCAAAAAAATTGCACAGACTGATTACAAATTAAGGCACAACAGCATTGCCAAGATGATTCACTGGAACATTTGCAAAAACTATGGTTTACCCACTTCAAACAACTGATGGAATAATAATATCACAAAAGTCACTGAAAATGAGCAGGTAAAAATTTTATAGGACTTTTGCAAACTGATAAAATCCTAGTGCACAACACACCAGACTGCATTTTAAGGTTTCTATTGTGGTGTGGTTATATCTATCTTTATGTTAACAGATATAACTATTGTCAAGAAGGAAAGGTGTGGATGTTCTTTATCATTAACCCTGCTGTCACCAATTCCTGGTGACAGCAGGGTTAATAATAAAGAACAAGAAAAAATTACAAGATACATGGACTTGAAGATTGAACTCCAAAGATTGTGTCATAAACCAGCTGCTTGGGTCTGCAAACATTCTATGCCATTACATTATGACATCCTTGGGAAGAACCCAATGCAAATGGTAGTCAATTTATTACTTTAATTATTAACTGGATGAATTTCAATTAGTTAATTATAAATAAAATACAGCATAATACAGTAATACCTCGACTTATGCTACCCCGACTTACGTGAACCCGGAGTTACGCGATTTTCAAATCTCGTCGATTCGTCTTTTGTTTGAGTGCCATGCAACTTTTGATTACTCACTCCCCCCACACTATTGTTCAGCTTACATGTTCGGATGTGTAGCGCAGAATCAACACATAGCTACAATTTATTTTGTGTTATTTATTTCTGTGTTTGTTATATCTACGGAGACTTGAGAGACTCTATGTGGTGATTTCTTGTAACCGTGAACGAATCAAAAGACGAGATAAGATTAATGAGAACATGTTTTAGCTTACATACATCTGACTTGGAGTTTACACAAACTGCGAAATTATACCCCGACTTACGCGAATTCGACTTACGTGGTTAACGCTCGGTCCCACTTACCGCGTAAGTTCGGGGTATTACTGTATTACATTTTTTTGTTCTGACAAGTCTTTTTATTATCAGAATCAATGAAACCAGAATCTCCACTAATTATACTCTATTGCTTGCTATAGTCACTTTTGCACTTTGAAAGTTCTGAAGCGATTACAATAACAGATTCTACTGCTTAATAATACATAATAATAATTACATTAATTTGCAAAATAGTTAAAACTTGCACTTTTAATATACAGGATGTCTGCAAGTTATAAGTGATTCAAACAGTTATCACTTGTTTCTAAATCTGTTTTAATCTGATTAAAACAGATTTAGAAAACAGAACAATAATATTGACTTAATTATTTTCGCTTGGGCTAAATGATCTGTTATATTATCAGACTATAATAAAACTAATTAAATTAATTAATTTTGATTAAATATTAAAATTTATTGTAATTATTAAAATCATCATGAGATGGCAGCCTAACCACCTAACTCTAGTCTACTTTATATTTAATTATAATAATAGTCTTATTATAGTCCAGTAATACGATAGATCATTTGGTTTTAATTAAAAGTCGGTTTATGGATTTATTGTTTAGCTTGGGCTATTTAAAATAATTGATTAAAAATACAGAAATTAATTTTATACAAGAAAAAAAATAATATTAAGTCTTTTAAATAAGCATAACAAAAACTGACAAACTCACGATATCATACAAGCGATAAATAAATTGAATTACTGGATAGAAAGTCATTGCTTTTTCTAAGCTTTTAATTGATTTCATCTTCTGTATCTGAAGAGTGGAATAAAACTATAACACTACTCAAACGAGATTATAGTATTTTAAAACTCACTGCAATCTCATCTGAGTAAATCCAATATATCAAAAAATAAATAAAGAATCATATATAGGTATCCTGCACTAAACTTTAGCTAGAAAATGTTTGTTTAGTAACTTTATAGCTCTTCATCAGGTTCAAACTTAAATATTTAAGAAACATACTAATGTCTGAGTTTGTATAAATCCAATATATCAGTCTATATATTTGAATGATGGTTTGAATTTGTTAGTTGTTGCTATACTTACTTAAGAACCTTTATAGTAATTTTTGAGAATATCTATTTTTATATCCACACCATGACAGAAACCTTAAAATGCAATGATATTTTTAATTTTTGAATGTTTCAGTTGTTTTTTTTTCAGGGCTGTGGAGTTGGAGTCGGAGTCAGAGTCAGAGTCGGATGGTAAGGAAAAGTCAGAGTTGGAGTTGGTAGATTTTTACGCGACTCTACAGCCCTGGCAGGGCTATGGAGTCGGAGTCAGAGTCGTGGAGTTTTGGTGTTTTAGCCAGAGTCGGGTGGTAAGGAAAAGTCGGAGTCAAAGTCGGTAGATTTTTACGCGACCCCACAGCCCTGTTTTTTTTTTAATCAACTTTCTTCAGGATAAAATGGCAGTTGAATATCAGTTTTTGTTCAAAATGAATGGAACATAAATATAAATATCTGATGAATATAATTAAAATATTATGGTTCTAGAACAAAAAATTTGAAACGAGAGAATGTCGGACTTGTAAATAATACACTAATGAAAATTTAGTCGTTTGTGTATTTTTTTTTTATTAGTATATTATTTAAATCTGGCATTCTCTCATTTTAAATGAAAATTGGCATTATATCTTGAAGAAGATTTGATAAAAACAATCAAAAACATTTAAAAATTAAAAATATAACTATCTTTATATCTATCTTTAATATAATATTACTATTTTTTAATCGAGATTAAGTTAGTTAACAGTTCAGATTAATTGACAAGAAACAAGAGATTTTTCTGACATTCTTAAGTAATTGGGTATCTAAAATATGAAAAATTAGCACTAGCTGGCAATTTGGTAATTTTGGTGATTGATATTTCTAATACAGTGGGTGATCAGTTAACAAACATAATCCATTCCAAGACCGTGTTTGCTACCTGAATTGCCCGTTAACCAATTATTGATTTACCATAGATTTTTATGGAATTTGATTAATTTGTTCTGGAGACCCCAAAAAATAAAAAAAATATATACTTTCTTACTACAATTATAACTAATATTATAACTCTTTATAACTAATATTGTAAAGAGGTAATGTTTGTAAGTTTGGAGTAGTGGTAATCTCCGAAACTACTCATCCGATTTCAAAAATTCTTTCACCAATATTTAGAATGGAACCTCAGGGTGGACACAGGCTGTATATTATTCTGTTAAACATTCATATAAATTAAAAGCTATCATCTAGGGTTAAGGCTTTTATGTCCAACAGATGGCGCTACGAGTACAACGACCTAAGTTTGCTTTTCTGTGAGAATGAACTAAAGTAGATAATCTTCTATCTATCTATATAAATAAAAATGTAATGTTCGTTTGTTCCTACCAATTCCTTTGAAATTTTGACAACGCTACATTCGAATATGCAGGTGTTTTTATATATTGATAATATATGTGTCGAAATTCCCTCCACTGGGGGGAGATGGACAGGATTAAGGCTTACTGTAAAGAACTCTTCTTCCATTTATACTATATTAGATGCAGTTTTTGTGTTTTTGATTGCGTTTTAATAGGGTACGTCAACAGAATATACACTAAAAAGGGATTTTTCGATATTTCCCCCGCAGGGGAGAGAGACAGGATTAATGCTTACCAAGAAGAATTTAACTTCTATTATACTATTTTAGATGCGGTTTTTTGCATTTTTGATTGCATTTTAATAGGGTATATCAAGAGAATGTACATTAAGAAGGGATTTTTCGAGAAATCCCCCACAGAGGAAGTGTTATACATTTATAATAGATACATTTTGAGCCACAACAATGCATGGCAGTGGTCTNTAAAAATACAGAAATTAATTTTATACAAGAAAAAAAATAATATTAAGTCTTTTAAATAAGCATAACAAAAACTGACAAACTCACGATATCATACAAGCGATAAATAAATTGAATTACTGGATAGAAAGTCATTGCTTTTTCTAAGCTTTTAATTGATTTCATCTTCTGTATCTGAAGAGTGGAATAAAACTATAACACTACTCAAACGAGATTATAGTATTTTAAAACTCACTGCAATCTCATCTGAGTAAATCCAATATATCAAAAAATAAATAAAGAATCATATATAGGTATCCTGCACTAAACTTTAGCTAGAAAATGTTTGTTTAGTAACTTTATAGCTCTTCATCAGGTTCAAACTTAAATATTTAAGAAACATACTAATGTCTGAGTTTGTATAAATCCAATATATCAGTCTATATATTTGAATGATGGTTTGAATTTGTTAGTTGTTGCTATACTTACTTAAGAACCTTTATAGTAATTTTTGAGAATATCTATTTTTATATCCACACCATGACAGAAACCTTAAAATGCAATGATATTTTTAATTTTTGAATGTTTCAGTTGTTTTTTTTTCAGGGCTGTGGAGTTGGAGTCGGAGTCAGAGTCAGAGTCGGATGGTAAGGAAAAGTCAGAGTTGGAGTTGGTAGATTTTTACGCGACTCTACAGCCCTGGCAGGGCTATGGAGTCGGAGTCAGAGTCGTGGAGTTTTGGTGTTTTAGCCAGAGTCGGGTGGTAAGGAAAAGTCGGAGTCAAAGTCGGTAGATTTTTACGCGACCCCACAGCCCTGTTTTTTTTTTAATCAACTTTCTTCAGGATAAAATGGCAGTTGAATATCAGTTTTTGTTCAAAATGAATGGAACATAAATATAAATATCTGATGAATATAATTAAAATATTATGGTTCTAGAACAAAAAATTTGAAACGAGAGAATGTCGGACTTGTAAATAATACACTAATGAAAATTTAGTCGTTTGTGTATTTTTTTTTTATTAGTATATTATTTAAATCTGGCATTCTCTCATTTTAAATGAAAATTGGCATTATATCTTGAAGAAGATTTGATAAAAACAATCAAAAACATTTAAAAATTAAAAATATAACTATCTTTATATCTATCTTTAATATAATATTACTATTTTTTAATCGAGATTAAGTTAGTTAACAGTTCAGATTAATTGACAAGAAACAAGAGATTTTTCTGACATTCTTAAGTAATTGGGTATCTAAAATATGAAAAATTAGCACTAGCTGGCAATTTGGTAATTTTGGTGATTGATATTTCTAATACAGTGGGTGATCAGTTAACAAACATAATCCATTCCAAGACCGTGTTTGCTACCTGAATTGCCCGTTAACCAATTATTGATTTACCATAGATTTTTATGGAATTTGATTAATTTGTTCTGGAGACCCCAAAAAATAAAAAAAATATATACTTTCTTACTACAATTATAACTAATATTATAACTCTTTATAACTAATATTGTAAAGAGGTAATGTTTGTAAGTTTGGAGTAGTGGTAATCTCCGAAACTACTCATCCGATTTCAAAAATTCTTTCACCAATATTTAGAATGGAACCTCAGGGTGGACACAGGCTGTATATTATTCTGTTAAACATTCATATAAATTAAAAGCTATCATCTAGGGTTAAGGCTTTTATGTCCAACAGATGGCGCTACGAGTACAACGACCTAAGTTTGCTTTTCTGTGAGAATGAACTAAAGTAGATAATCTTCTATCTATCTATATAAATAAAAATGTAATGTTCGTTTGTTCCTACCAATTCCTTTGAAATTTTGACAACGCTACATTCGAATATGCAGGTGTTTTTATATATTGATAATATATGTGTCGAAATTCCCTCCACTGGGGGGAGATGGACAGGATTAAGGCTTACTGTAAAGAACTCTTCTTCCATTTATACTATATTAGATGCAGTTTTTGTGTTTTTGATTGCGTTTTAATAGGGTACGTCAACAGAATATACACTAAAAAGGGATTTTTCGATATTTCCCCCGCAGGGGAGAGAGACAGGATTAATGCTTACCAAGAAGAATTTAACTTCTATTATACTATTTTAGATGCGGTTTTTTGCATTTTTGATTGCATTTTAATAGGGTATATCAAGAGAATGTACATTAAGAAGGGATTTTTCGAGAAATCCCCCACAGAGGAAGTGTTATACATTTATAATAGATACATTTTGAGCCACAACAATGCATGGCAGTGGTCTGCTAGTATAATAATAAAAATACATATATACACAGTCTTGCATTTTTATCAGTCATATTTTTTTGTTTATGGCAGGGCTGTGGAGTCGCATAAAAATCTGCCGACTCCAACTCCAACTCCGATTTTTCCTTACCATCCGACTCCGACTAGGGGCAGACTTGTTACTGAAAGAGACCCTTAAATTCTGATGTCATCACGTGACCTCAGAATAAAAGATTCAATAAATAGAGTTCTAATAAAGATAGAACGTAGAAACTTTTTATTTCAAAGCTAAAAGACTCCTCTAAGTAATATATAAATATGTATTCGATAATTTTTACTTTTCCAGCTGTTATATATAACAAAGGATATATATTGTAACAAAGTGTATGACCCCTGCCAAATTTTTACATTTTTGGACTCAGAACACCTTGAAATTTCGAGTTAATTAAGCAAAAGATTCGAGGTTTTTTCTATATGTGTGGATGTTAGACTGTGGGGGGGCATGATTTTGTTCACCCTGTTTGAAGCCTAATAATTTCTGTGGTCAGAGTGGTCAGAATCAGACTTTGATTCTGACCACTCTGACCATAGATGGTTTAACACAGGAGTTAGTTATTAAGTGTTAAAGTGGTTGAACTAAATCGTGTTCCCATATACATTCTAACATCTTAGGCTAGAACATCTTAACGGTTTTACTGTACTATTATAAAATGACAAAAAAAAGCTTACTTTGAGGGTAGAGACGAGATTTATTTTATTTTTTTAAATTTTGAACGCTAATAACGAGTAAAATATTCATTAAGACGTATGACACATGACCCCTTTTATGTCTTCACCCTGTTGACCTTTAAAGAATCAAAATTTAATAGCATTAATGCCCCTTTATACACAAACTACAGTGCCACATTTTGTTTCTTAAACTTTACCCATTCTGAGATATTGTTTAATATCTCAGAACAGAAAATAAAGAAATTAAACAAATTAGATGCCAACACACACACACACAATTTTTCCCCTTTTATTGACTTTTTTGAGGGGTTCGGGAAGTCTCCAAGAGTGTAGAAAAAAAAAAAAAAACATTGAGGGTCAAATTTGACACGATTCCAATACTTTTCTGTTTTATATACATAACAAGTTGGTAATTAAAAAGGAGTCGGAGTCGGCGGATTTTTTGACGACTCCGACTCCAACTCCAGCTAAAACACCAAAACTCCACGACTCCGACTCCACAGCCCTGGTTTATGGGATTAAAGAATCTGTCCAATGTCAGTTGCTTTTCTTACTTCTGGATTTTTCAGAACTAATTAATAGCATTGTCATCGTAGAGATCCCCAAGTCTATTAATCTGAATCTGGTTTGGATGCCATTTGAATGGCCGTTATTCTGTCATCCTCCCACTTCTTCAAAGATCTTTAATAGTAGATGTCTGCATTGGTCCTCTTTCGTCTTCCTCTTTTTCAGAAGAAAACACATCTCGTTGAGTTTCTTGGTGTTCTTCATTTAAGAGTTCACAAAGTTGTTCTGTTGTCAGATCAGTTTCAGGTTCCATTATGATCTCTTCAATGTTCTTCATTTCTCAAATGTGATTTTCCTTACTCCTTTAGCTGCTTGAGTCTTCTTGATTTATATCTTTCTTGGCTAAGATTGTGCCTATTGTAGACCTGTTCAAGCCATACTGCTACATCTGCCCAATCTCTACCTTGGCTATTATCTCTTGCTTGGTTTCTGTGGTGAGCATAGTTCTTAAAACTCCATTCTCTTTAGGCTCCGTAATATTATCAGTTTCTTTTTGAAATAAAAAGTCCAGAAAAGCACTTACAAAAATTCAGAGAACAAAAAACAACTAATGCACAAAAAATTATGTAAATGTGAGGCCCAGATGGAATTCAAAATTTAGTGTTAAAACGTTAACAAATATCTGATGGGCCAGTTAAACTTGTATCTTTCAAAAATAAAAACCGACACAAAAATTAAAGAGTGCCCACCCAACAGTCTCGCAAAGACTATAACAAAAATTCCTTGTCAGAAAGGTAAACAAAATGCTGGAATTACAGGGAGTGTTTCAAAGTTTGGAGAATACTATCCAATCAGTATTGGATTAAGCATCAATATCGACGTCTCCCGAGCTCCAAAAGGTTTTGAATTGTCACCTGGAGACAAGGGAAGACCAATTGGTATTCATTGTTTTACATCGCTTCTTCTTGGGTTTGTTCTGTGAGGTGTTCATTATCCGAACATGTGTTTGTTATCTGAACATAAAAATCTTTTGTGAAAGTGTTTGTTATCCAATTTGTTCACAGTTCAAATTGTTCATTAACCAATCACCCACTGTACTAGATAATCAGATTTTTAACAGGGGTACTGGTGGCACACTACACTGCTATGACACTTCAGGAGTACTACAAAATACAGTGCCAAGCAGCACCATAACACCTCTTATATGTATTAATAAAAATATGAAAAACACAATAAATGTACTTTGATAAAAAAAAAAGTAGTGATTTTTTTTTCTTGCAGCACCCCGAAGTTGGGTGACAATATTAGAAAAAGGTTGAAAAACACTATTAGCTATTAGCAGTGTCCAATTCTAGATTTTGGAGCACTGAATTTTTAACTTTTTTTTGTTTTTATTGAAGTGAGACTAAAATATTTTGGAACAAACTAGATCAACTCAACAAATATTGAACTCAGAGTGATAATTGCACATTTGCATACAATTTTCTCTGCATACATTTGCACAGTTAAATACATATCTAACATTGTAGCTGGTTTCTGCAGTTTTAAATAACTTCAAAACAAAGTGGGATAGTCCTGACAAGGAAATTCTTAAATTTAAAAAGTATATCAGAAATTTGTCCAACCTTATGGCTGTATTCACATCTATGAATCAAGACTCGTAAGTTAACAAATTACCATTCACTTTACTCTTAGTACACAAATGCTTATTGGTTAACTTCTAAACTCTTGATCTTTGATTGTAAATATGAGCATCAGTGATACTCCCTCTTTCAATAAAAATATTTAATATTAAAAAAATAATAAAAAACTTTTAGATGATATTAATACTTATTCATGAGTAAAAACACAATAAATATTTTTGAATTTCTAAAAATTACTCAAAAACTAAAATTATATCTCTAGCAGACACAAAGACAACCATAATAAATTCCAGCAAACATTTAATAAAAATTGCCTAATGTTTTCAACCTCATTTAAGGCTTGCTTTGGGTCATAAATCTTAAACCTGCTGAATTCAACATTTAAATGTTAGAATGTGTAGGCATTCCCTAATTTAAATTTTACATTAAGAGATGTTTTAAAAAATTTAGCAAGTTATATAAATAAAATTTTTAATATATTACAAAATATAATAAAAATTAAAAAACTAATAAAAAAAATGGAACAAAGTAACATAAGTTATTTATTTATGTCTCATTTGGTTGTGTGTCTTCTGTGGGTTGTTGATAAACATTTGCTATGTTGCCAATAGTTAGAAAACCTTTAAAATTAAGGCATTCTTCTCTGTTGGTTGCTTTGAATATCTTTAGGCATTTTTAGGTTTTTGAATATTAATAATTATGCTGGTGATTATAAAAGTGTTATAAAATTTTACAATCATATTTAAAAAAACTATTTCATAAGAGTAAATATATTTGTGTTTTCTTTTTTAAGATCAAAAGATGTATTTTAGCATTCAAATTTGTAAAACTTTAAAAAATACTGTATGTACTCGTGTATAAGACAATCTCACATATAGGACAAGGTGTGATTTTAAAGATCAAAATAAAGAAAATTAGATTTATTAATGCAATTCTAATTTTATTTCATTTAATCACAAATAAAATATTATCAAATGCACTTAAATGCACACATTGTCCTGCAAAAATTACTGGCATTTTAAACTTTAAGGAAAATCTTGTAAAATCGACAACATAATTTGTTCATGTAAAGCTGGACAATCACAAACCTTTTTTGCCAATTCTTAACAGTTGAATCCACTCTCTGTTGATTACACTTACAAGTTTCTCTGAATTCTGATTTCCGAATAATCATCTGTTTTCACATGGAAATGGATTAAAACTTACATCAGGCTCCCATGTGATTTTGGAATTTCAATCTGGAATTCAATTCAAAAGCTTTGCTTTTCCTATTGCTATTTACTCCTGATAATAAACAAAAACAATTCAAACAACCCAGATAAAATAGTTTTGCTATTAAACACCAGAAAGCAAGCATCCGGTAAAAAGTGTGAATACACTGTTCACAAATATTATTGCAAAAATGCAAAGAATCCTTCACTTGCATGTATGGGATGATACAGGTTTTTGAAGCAGTGAAAAATGAATAAAAACCTCGTCTTATACATGAGAAAATACAGTATATCTCCAAATGAAAATGACTTAGACTACTTTCATAATCACTGGCACAATTATTTAAGTATAATTAAAAATATTCAAGCCCTGCTATTTAAGAAATATGTAAACACAAACTAATTCCATATGACCATATGACCTTAGGACCATATGTTCAAATCTCTGATTTGAATGATCATGTAGTCTTAAACACAAATGGCTCCTCATCCAAATAAAAGGACCCACTTTTCAAGTGATTCCAAAAAATGGACATCTGAAAATTTAGTGTTTAGCTTATAAGTCTTTGGAAGTTTTGCATCTAACAAGTAAGAGTGATGATAGTTGAGTGACTAAGACGCTACACACTGGAGTTAGACAATGTAGGTCTTTGAAACTTTAGTTTAGGTTTTATGTATAACATTGTTATAATTATTATTTTACTGCATTATTATTGGGTTGCAATTGTAAGGTCTCCGATGGAGATGTGATGGTCAGGACTGATGAGGGGTCAAGAGGATCACATGTGGGTACAATTGGTACCGAGATAGACTCTATGGTTACAAGAAACCATTTATTTGACACAAAAGGTGCATACAAGATTTCCGTCATCTTGGAAGTTCCAAGTCAGCAGCGGCCTCTGGATCTTCCTCTCCTTTCCAAAATGGCCCCAAATGGAGGAGTTTCTCTGGTTTGAGAATGACAGTTTCCTCAACGACTCCAGGACGATGCAGTCGACTTCCAGTGATGGGAAGATGTTGATCTGAGGACAGGAAACAAAGAGGAAGATAGGTACAATACACACAAAACAATTAATTAATCTGACACTTGGAACTTTCGAAAGAAGAAGTCATCATGTCCTTGAATTCTTGGGTTTTTATTAATTTCTATCCTCGATTGCCCATTCCGATTGGTCACTTTTCCTCGTTCTCACTTTCTAAGAGGTTGTTGATCACTCGTTACTAAGTGTAACAAGATATCAGGTTAGATTGCAGAAGAGGTCAAAATTGATGTTTAACTTGATCCCCAACTCGAGATGGTTGATCTTAGGACTTACATTATTCTATTGTTTATATGTCTGCATCATGTTTTCATACGAAAAAAATATTTTTAGCTTCTATTTTTTTTTCTTTAAAAAATTATTTCAATGCAAATTTCAGTAAGGGTTCAAACCTGTCCAGAGCCTTACTTATAAATTCCTATTGTTGTCTGTCTGTCCTTCCCCAATCTCAAGAACTAACTTAGTGACATGAAAGATAAGACGGATCCGGCAAGCAGGTCCTGATTAACTATATAAGAACTTCCAATGCAAACCAAAAGTCATGGTATTTCAATTCAAAAATGTTTCCTTGAGTTAGATAGATGACTGGCACAACTCTCTTGCTAACAGGATAAATTTATTGTACAGGGGCAAGACACTAGTAATTTGAGGTTCAAAACATATATTTGAAATTAAATAAACAAAAAATATGATTAAAAATTGTTGCCCAGCATTGTGATAATGCTACAATAAATAACTGCTCATTGTTATTATTACTGTATTTCTAAAATTTTCTTCATATTTATTTTTAGATATGGTGGTATTGTGACATTTGAAGTGTAACAAACATGAGCACATGAGGAAACTGTCTATAATATTAACAATTCAAAAAATGAAATGCTGGGACTATGCTACCCTATTTTCATATTAGATTGTCCTTTTCATCCATGTGAAGTAACATCCTAAGCTTATTCACTTGTGAAGATATATTTATTTTTATTTAACATTGTAAAAGAATTAAATCTATAGAGGCTAGTTTTCACTAAACAGAAAATGACGTCATAATTTTTAATTTCGTTTTATACACTTTAAACTTCAGGAATAATAATAGTAATAATAATCCCAATGCTGTGGTAAAATAATAAAATAATAATGTTACACATAAAAAACAAAACTAAACTAAAATTCCAATGGTTTAAACTATCATCTAGTTGCAGTACCTAGCATCTTATATATTGCTGCTCAGAGACATGAAACTTTCAGACTTATAAGGTAAATGCTCGATTTTTAGTGACCCAATTTTTGTAAATGCTTGAGAAGTGGGTCCTATTATTTGGAAAAGGAGCTTTTTGTGTTTAATGTTCACCATAATTCATTCAAATTGGAGACCTGAATGTTTGGCCCTCTCCATGTCAACAAAAGGAATCATTTTTGAATAATTTTTTCATGAATAATTCTGAATAACACATTTGATCACAATGTTTAAACAGTATTTCACAGGTTCTATGATGTCAAAATTTTTGTTTTAGTCTACTAAAAACAGATCAAAGTGAAAAAAGTCATCCCAAAAATTTCCCAAATTTCTGTTAGTCAATAAAAAATCCCACTCTGGAAATGCTGGGTGGCATTGCATAAAACTGTCTTTGGTTCTTGATGTCACTTCATACTTTTCTGCTCAAACTTGCCACATGACTCCCATTGTACAGAAATTTGACATTTTGCCATTTTTTTCAAAGTGTGATGTGTGATTCAATTTCATGCCAAATGTCAAAATAAGAAGACTAGAATTTTTATTGCCACTTTAATAAAAATATTGCCAAGTGGTCAGAAGTGCGAAGTGGACGATTTTGGCACTATGTAGCTTGAACTCTGAGTAAGGTAATTAGAGTTTAATATTTCTTACCATGCTGAAAATCATGGATTAATGGATAACTAAAAATTTTGCAGTTAACAATAATAAGTTAGTTTTTCTAATATTTTATATACCTGAGGCAGGTTTATAAAATAAACCAAAAACATTTGTTCCATAAATCCCTTTTGCTGAAAAAGTGTGTATGGTTTTCATTTTATTATTTTTTAAGTTTTTCTAATATTTTTCCCATAAAAATATCAGAAAAAACATACCACATTTGAATTGTTTTCAAGGATGCATTAGATTCAGATAACAGGATATGGCTGTATATACAGGGTATTATGAAATTAGAACAACAAAATGAAATGGATGATATAGAACAATACAAGCAATTTTGCTCTTGTAAATGGGGGGGTTGCTGCAGCCTTCCTTACAAGATACAGACTACTAAAATTTCTTTGGTGCCAGGAATAACACTTATGTAGTGTAAGAGAGCCCATTGTTTCACATGTAATACCAGTTATCATGATTATCCTATGTCTTGTTTCATGGTTTAGCAGTTTTAAATCTTTTGGTGATCTCAGCTGATCTCACAGATACATTTAGAATAATTTTGGCGTAGTAAACACTAGTATTGTGTTTTATTCCAAAGACACGTGGCAAGTTTTCCATCAAATTCCTTTATTAGTTGAGTCATTCTTTTGTACTCATTTCGGGCTTTGCCCCTCTTCAGTCAACTTTTGGTTACACTTTGTGTAATTTAAAAACATGTAAAATCTGCTTCAATTTTTTGTAAATAAACTAGTATATATTACAAATTAAAATGTTAAAATCTTCCAGAATCTTCCCTTTTAGAATAATTTTGTTTTGAAATAAAATCTGGTAACTTTGAATAGCTATTCCTAAGAAACTGACAACACTGATTACCCAGCATCACTTTTCAGTTCTGTTTTATTATGTAAAACTGTCCATTTTTCTCAACATTTCCTTAATGTTACTTAAGTCAATGATAAAAATTTGATTATTGAAACTTAAAGTGAAAGTGATGTCAACAAAAATGGTACAGTGAAGGATTGTGCAAAAAATTCTGATACTGAACAAAAAATTTCTGATGACAAAGATGTTCTCATAGTAATATTATATGTTAGCACATTAATGTGTATATAGTTAATAAATTGGTATTTGATTCTCTTTTTTAGATTGTTTAAAGTGAGCATAAAATTGTTGTAGAGAACTTATCATACAGGAACAACCAGGTGATTGATTATATAGACTTTATTAGCCAAAAAAAGGAATGCATGTCAAGCTATTTATCCCTCAGCAGTCCTTATTTTATATGTATTTGATGAAATTATATCACGAATTACATCTATTTAATACATTACATACATACATAAAAATATTCAGTAAAATTGGAAAGGGTTAAAAACTAGTAAAATAAATTTAAAAAATAAAAAATAACTACAAATGAAAAAATATTTATTGTGACATCATCACAATGCCAGACTGCAATTTTTAATCATATTTTAAATTTATTTAATTTAAAATATATGCTCTCTACCTCAAATTAATAGTGTCTTGTCCCTGTATATTATACTTTTCTGTTAAAATAGTCATGCTAGTAAGCTATCTAACTCCTTTCAAGTGAAAATTTCTTAATTGAAATAACGTAACTTTTGGCTTGCATCAGAAGTTCATATATAGTTAATTGGGTCCTCCTGCCCCTAAGCTTTCCATATATGGTCTCGGCTTACATCTATGTAACTCTGTTCTTGAGATTAAAGAAAAACAGACAGATGGACAGACAACAGTGGGAATTTATAAGTACAATTTTTTCAAACTGCAGCCCAAATACTAATAAAATGTAGTGAAAGGGTACATTTGTAAAAGCTAAAAAATTACTAATAAAACTGGAAAAAAACTTATCAATGAAATACTAAAACAATTTCAAATGTCACTAAATATAAAAAAATATATAAAAAGGTGTAAAGGACTTTACTGAACATCCATCAACTATACTGATAATCACACAGTACAGTGTATTATTAAAACCAGGGGGAGAATGGAAGAGGGAAGAAAGAAGTGAATCTTAAAATTTTGTATTATTCTTATTTTTATAATAATGGTTGCTAGATCTCACTAATGACAATGCCTGTATTTAAATTCATTCTCATTTCAGTAATTTTAATAATTTCTAAATGTCTGAAAAGTTTTCTTTTGATATTTTTTGCTTTTTAAGAAATTGGACAATGTTAAGTGAGATCTCACAACCTGCTTAATTGCAGTGTCTAGTGTAAGATGACTACTGAGACGGAATAATTATACTTGACTAAAAGACTTACTAAGACACCTTATCTTGCAGCCGAAGTTTATTACTTCAAATGTTTTCGGTCACTATACATTTGGTCATCAATGTTTTTATACTTGACTATGCATAAATGCTTTCTAATTCTAGTTTTTAATGTTCTACCAGTCTCACCTATGTAACAATATTCTGATTGGCAACTACAAGCAAAAATATAAACTAAATTATTATTTAACATTATGTCTGTTTTTTGTTTGATCAAATCTTTGGTTTTCAAAAGGCTATTAATGTTATTGTTTAAATTAATGTAGGAGTAAAACAATATTATATGGTTTCAATAATATTTTGTTTTTTTTTCTTCAATAATGATAGGAATATAATTGTTTTTTAAAATTAATTGTGTTTGTGGTATCGTTCATTTTACAGTGTTATTATTAAGCCATTTATTGATTATTCTATTAGGGTAGATATTTAATTGAAAAGTGCAGTTTATATGTTCAATTTCTTTCTTTTGGTATACTATTGTATATTGGCTTGTACATAATTTAATTTTTTTAAATATACATATATTACATACATTAAAAATATGTATTAAATATATTCTTTTTAATACACATAGAGGCACTAGAGTAGAAATTCATGAATTTATCAATGCTATGAAGTTTTATATATTTTCTAAAATTTATGAAATTATGAAATCTTTGGACTGTAATGTCTAAAAAGTTTAAAATACTGTCATTTTCTTTTTCAATGTGAAAAATGTATACATTTTTTTGGATATTACTGATGCAGTCAAGTATTATTTGAGGATAAGTCAAGTCATTGTTATAAATAACATAGCAGTTGTCAACATATTGCAAAATATGACACTGAAGGTTTTAATGATATTGTTGATTTTTATCATGCATAGTTAATGTTTTGAACCAATGCAAGAACCCATAAAGATGCCTTCTAATTGTCTAAAAATTACTGTTACATCTAAAGTAATTTTTACCTAAAACAAATTCAACAAGTTCAGTTATTCAGTCGTCACAGCATATTGTCTTTATTTATAGTAAGTTTTTTAAAATTTTCAATAAATTTATCAGTATTTTTGATGCTACCGCAGTTTAATAACTTTGCCAATATATATGTAATACATCATCAGTGTAAAATTAAAGACACATAAATAAGTGTACACACTGCCTGTCTATACAAATTTATTTGTGTTTTTACTCTGATAAGTAATCAGTTATTACTGTGTTCTTATTTACTTTATTTATTTATATATGCAACATGTTTGAATTAAAATGTGCTAAAGTTTTAATTCTATTATACATGAAGTATTCTTCCACATGTTTGATAAGATATTTAACTGATTTTAATTTAAAAAAATATTGCAAACGATTTTTCAACACTTTTATTTTAAATATTTATTGAATAAAAAACTCTTCTGCTGTTCTGTCACAAAACAAATTTATAGATATGGTAAGCGTTCTTGAAAATGATATTAAATAGTAAAACTTTTCTAAATTAATAATAAAGCCAAATTATTTGAATTATTTCAAACAATGGTTCTTCTAATTTCACATTTTTATTAGATTATTTTTTTAATGTGTACTTATGTAATATGTTCAAACATTAAAGAATATAATTATCTAACATATTCTTTAAAATAAAAGTATCACAACAGTTTTAATGATCTTAATCATAAAATGTTAAAATAATCTTAATTATAAAAATTTATAATCTTTAATTATAAGATTGTCAATTTAAAGATTATAAATGGATAATTATTCCTTCAAAAACTAAATCCAAAAAAATTAATTACTAAGTTGAGAACCGCTGGCATTTATTAATTACATTAAATTTCTAAATTTAAATTAATTAATTTCAGTTTATGTAGAATTAAATTACAATACACTGATATAATCAGAACAATAACAGTATTCTAAAATACCTGGTCCAGAGCCACAACTTGAAGGAGTTGCAATTAAATTTACACATCCCTGAGTACGCAGATCCCAAAATCTAATTGTTCTGTCTTGAGAACCACTTACAAACATTGATCCACCCCAAGTGAATAATGTTAATATATGTCCTACAAAAAGAAAATAATTATAATAAATAATATTTTGAATACATAAATATTCCTAAAAATCTGTTTAACTTTTTGTAGGTTGTTCTCATAAGCTAAATTGGATCAGACAGTCTACTCCATAAAATTGTTTGCAGCACCATCAACAGACAAAAATAAACTTGAATTTTATTAAGATGAAATCTGAATACATATTTTTAATTTTGTAATATTAATTATATATAATTTTGTGTTTTTGTATTAAAAACACAAAATTATGTATGCTTAATATTAAAAAAAATGATTCCAACTGATACAGTGTGGATACTGAGAGCCCATTTTCAACTACGAAGAGGCCTGTTAGAGTCAGCCATCTGGATGCAATTGTTATAATTTACTTTGTGATAAAAGTGAAAACAGAAGTTTTATTAAAAAAACTGATGGTAACACAATACTGAAAATAAACCTGTTAAATGAATAAATTTAAAAAAAAACTGACATTTTTTGTAATACCAAAGAAATCATTTTCTTAATGTGCTTTCTTACCACACCGGGTTGTATATACTCCAAACCAACAACTACCTACAATTAACCATTAACCGGTGCGAAATTCTTTAAAATCGGCGAACGTTTTCGATTCCCCTCCTGGGATCTTCTTCAGGCTTACTTCTTTATATCTTTCGTTATAACCGGATTCTTTAATTCGAATGTTTTTGAAAAAACGTAACGTGCTATTTTTCGAAAAAATTCCGAAAACGGAAGGAATCCACTTGTTATTTCAAATGTAATTTTCTACCAATGGGGAATCATTGTGTGCATTACGTCATAAAACTTGTCTTATAAACTATATTATGATTTATCGTCAATTAAAAATTGCCATGCTGCAGAGAGATTTATTTCTTCTTTGAAATTAATGCATGCGGATTTACGATCGGCTTTAAAGATTTCCAGTGCCTCCAAAGTTCTTAGTTGTTCCGTGTGTTGGGTGGTGCGAATAACATGCGCTTCATCGAAGAAAGGTGTGATGTCCAGGTTTGTCGCATACGTAGATAGGGCCGTCGTACATTTATTATGTTCGATGTCTGATTTATGTTCTTTTAATCTTGTGGCCAATGAACGCTTGGTGGATCCGATATACACTAGAGGCCTATCCCATCTGTTATCTTTTAATGGAATACTGTATATCCTTGGAAGCCTATTTGGCATCCAAGAAGTGTACTTTATCCTTACTATGTTGTTCCAGTTCCACTACGAGGCCGTATGGGTTGTTGTTCATTGATTCCATAAAATGATCTATATCTGGCTCATCTTTCCAAAGGATAATTATATCGTCGCTATATCTTCTGTACAGGCTGATACTTGGGAAAAAGGAGGGAAGGACTTTGCTTTCTAATATCCTGATTACCATTTCGCATAAATCTCCAGATAATGGACTTCCCATTGGCACTCCTCTTCCTTGCTCGTATATGATGTTCTTAAATTGGAATACTGAATTGTAACAAGCCAGATGCGCTAACTTGAGTATATCTTGGTGCAATGTGGTGTCCTCTATGCTAGAGAGAAGGAAGTCCCTGAGCGCACAAAAACATGGTTCAATTTTTATTGAAGGATATCGTACAGAGGGTACCAATAACGTATAACCCGCATCTAAAGGCAATGTACAAAAAAATTGCAAAAATAAAAGGAATTAATATTGCATACAAAAGAAACCCAACCATTTACAGTTTATTAAGGAACGGGAAGGACAATTCAGACCCAAATAGGCTGCCAGGGATATACAGTATTCCATTAAAAGATAACAGATGGGATAGACCTTTAGTGTATATCGGATCCACCAAGCGTTCATTGGCCACAAGATTAAAAGAACATAAATCAGACATCGAACATAATAAGTGTACGACGGCCCTATCTACGTATGCGACAAAC